>NW_020230014.1:43439-262446 GCF_003227715.2 Harpegnathos saltator
CACAGTTTCTTATCTATATTTCTTCCTTCCTCCTTTATTTGATTCTTTCTCTACCTTTTCCTCTTCTTTCTCCTTCTCCTTTTCTAATTTACTAATTTAATTAACGCGACGATCCAACCATGATTCCGACACGGCAAATTCACCGTTTCCCAATTATTCGCTAGACTAATAGATAACTAAAGGCGACTGAACACTCAACGTGACCAAGCTTAACCTCGCGTATACATCCACAAACTTCGACAAGAACGCACCCCCTCAGAGCTTACCCACACGTCAAGCACGTGGCAAGCCAACCGCTGATCGCACCGTTAACGCACGAGTCCAATCCGCGATTCTAGACACGCAAAACAGCATAACTCGCGCGAATAACAACTACGAAGCGCGGACTACAACGACAAACTCTTACACATCACGCAGTCACGCCAACTCGAAAAGAACGATAATCTCATCCTCGATGGACATGAATGGACACTTCGAACAGTAACACACAGTCCCTTATCACCTAACTCCGCGACAGCCAATATATGCTCGGAAAAGAGGCCACTCAACGTTTCGATCACGACTTCGATAGATTTCGATACCGTGACCGACGCGTTCACGGCAGTTACACGGCTCGTTTACTCATAAGGGATACGCAGCGGCGAGGGAAAGAACGCACCGCTTTCTGTTTTAATTCTCGCTGTACAGATTCACTGCACGGCCGTCCAATAACTAGCTATGATCAAGTTGGGCCCGTTGCTATGGGCCGAGAGACTGTGTTATCACGTCTCCTGCCACACAATCATCTATCTCGGCGCTTTACTCGCTCAGATTGCTTGTCATTTTAAGACTCAAATAAGTTATATTGCGATTTTTTGCAAAATTTGTATTTACTTTTGTCTTTCTCAGCTTAAACCAACCTACCTTTACACTTCGACGTTCGACAGGCTAATTTACCGGACACTCTTATATCACGGCAATAGAAAAGCTATATATTCGGTCAGTTGTACAAGCCGACAGGTATCGTCACCTGCACACTAATCCGACAACTGATGATCCGTCTCCTGCTTATGTCGATACTATACGTCAATTTAACTGTAATATTTTACTTTTATATTTTCCGCGATTTCTTTATCTCTGAACCTGTCCAGTCTAAAATTCGTTCTATGTTCTCATGAATGCTATTTATGCTCTGTATGTTTTTCTTCCGGTAGTCTTCCAGCCAATCCTTCAATTTTTTAACATTCTCATCTACATATTGCTTCGTCTCAACGTTACTTTCATGCAGTGGAAGCTTTACAGCATTTATATTCTCATCAATATACTGCTTCTTCTCAACGTTACTCTCATGCAACAGAAGTTTTATAGACTTTTGTACTCTCATCCACATAATATTTATGCGCAGCGTCATTGAAGGCTTCCGACTGCGGTACATTATGTATCGCATACATTTTTGCATCGAAACATTTGCCATCAAAGCCTTTACTATTAGCAGCTAGACAAAGGGCATTTTTATGTACGTATCGTTTGATTGCAACGTTGTTTAAATGATATCTCACACCTGCAACACATTCTTCCACGTATCGTTTAGTTGCAACATCATTGTCGGCTTCAGATTGCGCTATATGTTTTATCTTGCGCGACTTTGTGTCAAAAACTTTGGCAGGGTTTAAATAAAGAATATTTTCATGTATGTAATTTTCAACGTGTTCATTCCATTAATGCGCTCGATCAGTATTCGCACCATTGCTCTCCAAACTTATTCATCGACATTTCGGAGCAGGTTGTACCAACTGACAGACCTCGTTTCAATGCCACGCTGCTTAATTTATAATGAGACCAGCTTCGTGGAGTACTTCGATAATCGATAAAATTTCGTGCTCGTGCGAGTTGTTGCCAGCTTGGTGCGAAGCGTCAAGCAATCGCAAACGATCCACCAGCTCGTTTGGATCATCCCAATGCACGTAATCTATATTGCTGTCATTTAAGGTTATCATAGTTTGCGATGCGTATAAACCTTTTCCTCCCACATTATTGCTCGACGTATCTGATACTAGGGGCGCGATTATATGTTTATATTTGTGCCCCTTGTTACCGAGTATAGGATTTTGCGGGAGGTACCCACGTCTGTGAGTATTTGTCGCCAATAGTATATTTATGTATTTTTACATATCAGCTTCGGTGTACACAGAATCGTTGAGGATTCATTTGAATATTAGTAAAGACCGGGTGTTCCAATATATCCTGTTTCGCCTATGATTATATTATCGTCTCTGTCCACATTGATACGTTTATCACCGAGCATCGCTCCATTGTTACTAAGACATACACCGTAAACATAATCTATGGTGTTATCTTTTCCACTTCTGTTTAGCACAGCTCCCTATATTTTTGACCCAACGGACCAAAATGATCATGTAAAATTTGTTGTCCTTTGTACGTTCGCAACTGACGCCTAACGGATGTCACTACCGGTTCATCGGGGGTTTCGGAAACATTCTCATCATCATCATCATCAGTGAGTAGATTGTCGATCGGTGAAGGTTCATGTGACATTCCATGTAGTTCTTCATATTGTAGAGCTCCCGTCGATGTAGGAACTATCAGAAGATCGTTTAATAGTTTCCGTTTCGGTGTAGTCAATGCGACTGATGAAAGTTTTGCCTTACGCTTTATCTTCTTTTCGGGTTTTAATATTACACTCTTTGTTTCTTCACTTGTACTCATTGATAGTGGTTCAGTTTTAACATCTACGTTACTTTCTACATTAGCGCTGCTTTCCGCGATTTGCTTGAGAGGTTCAATAATAGGTTTAAAGTGTCTCTCCAATGCAGCATTTTCCACCATTCAACCGGTTTTCAAAGCGCGATATTTCTTGCGGATCGATGCGCTCGTTTTCGCAATCTCTTCCTTTCTCTTCCTTTCGCAATTTCTACCTTTTCACGATCCATGATCTTCACGCTACTATTCATCATTGATATGTTTGTCTTGTGGATGTTGAAGATGGTACCACGTTGAGGTTACAATGACGATTGTGCATCTCACAGCACAGCAAAGTCGTTAAATCCTCTCCTGTATCGTCCGTCGGTCATTGAGCTGTCCTTATCAATCACTGTGAAACCATATTTATCCTCCCAACATTTGCAACACAATGCACTGAAATCCTCATATGACATGTCAGTGTTCACATGATCGTTGTATACATGTTTCAAGTTGGTACCATGCTGTTTAAAGAGAATCAGAAACTTTGCATTGTCCCGTATAAGATGCTTGGGTATTTTTGCGGACGTCTGACAGAGATAGAAACAGTCAACGTTCGAATGACGACCCATTGCAAAGTATTCTCTTATCGTATCTTGTTTGTCACATGCAACGTCATCAAAGATAAAAATGGAATTTTTAGGCGCTTCGGTCGTTGGAATCACATCGCTGTTATTGGGGAATGTAAAGTATCCAATTTCATCTATCGATTTCAGCAGATTTTCCAAGTAGCGATATTTAGGTTGTTGCAACGATTTCGAGTACACGTACATGTTCTCGAAACGTAGACCGTGCGGACTTTCCAACAAGCTGATGAGAACGTTCGTCTTGCCGCAATTCGAGAGATTGCATATGATGCCGCATATGGTGTTCGGAAATATGTTTCCATGCCTGCGCGCCTCTTGCTCAAGCATTGATTCCGTTCTATTGTCGAAATTTGTCACGCATATCGACGTCGGTTCTTTCACGAACCACATGTTTCCCCGTGAGTCGCAAAATTGATTTCGTTAACGGATCGTTGCTATTTAATTTAAATGTGATGCTCATTTAACTATATATATATAAGCGCGTCGATCTTGGAAACATGCAGTTTAGAAAATGTTGCTCCTGTTGACAGATACTCATGATATTCGAGAGCTAACCTCCGAATAACTGAAATATATACCGAAGATTGTTCTGTTACGCGAATTTGCAACGTATATTGACAATTTGCAGGATAGACTCCCGGAACATTTAAGAGTCAATCTAGAGGTTCAGCAGTATCGTCGATGTTTGGAACATTACAATCGTCCGTGGCAGCAAACGCATATCGACGGTCCAGCACCGCTGATCAGGGACTGTAGTGAATGTCGTCGACAAAAGTCAAAGTCGGCAGTCAAAATCGCGCGATAAATGCGCTTCCTATCGAACTACACATTCCCAGATATCAATTTTGTGGTCCTGGAACTCGCTTGGTAAAACGATTGGCCAGAGGTGACCAAGGCATTAATTCATTTGATGCAGCGTGTCGTGAGCACGATATAGCCTATTCGCGTAGCAACAATCTCACCGATCGGCACGCGGCGGATGAGATTCTCGCTGCGGAAACGCATAACTTCGAAAGAATCAACTCTAGGCGAGAAAGATGCTGCAGCAGTCGTTTGGGCTGCTATGAAAGCCAAAACGAAAATCCGCATGGGCATGGGCATGAAGAAAAAGAAGTCGTCCAAGAAAGAAATCCGAAAACGAGCACTTCCAGTAGCAAAACGGGGTGGTATTTTACCAGTTCTACCATTACTGGGAGTTGTCGGTTTACTAGTCGGTGGAGCGGCGGGTGTCGCAAAAGCGGTGAATGATGGCAAAGCCGCGCAACGCCAGCTGGAAGAATTAAAACGTCATCATTGCGCAATGGAAGGTTGCGCTATGAAAGGTCGCGGAATTTATCTTGCTCGGTACAAGCGCGGGAAAAGCGCTGCAGAAAAAAAAACGTCAAAGAGACGTTAAAATTACCTACGAGTGCAATAACTAATGTATAGTTGGAAAGACTAGCGAGGCGTGTTCATATATCTTTCTTTCGAGGTGTTTTCATGCGTGACGCGTTACCGATAGATGGAGTACGTCAAAACGAGAGCGGTATTGTAAATTTAGATGACACAGAGGGACTAGGTACGCACTGGGTGGCGTATGCGAAAAGAGGAAATCGCGCAGTATATTTTGACAATTTTGGTAATCTTCGACCACCCAAGGAATTGATTCGATACCTTGAGAGAGATGTAGTGAAAATTGTGTACAATCGCACATCATATCAACATTACAACCAGAGCATTTGCGGACAATTGTGCTTATAGTTTCTCCAAACGGTAGAGGATCAATTTAAATGATGATGATGACATTCCATTAACAGCAGTCAGTATTCGTTCGGCAGTTTACAAACACGTCGCTAACGCTTACGTTGACTGGCAACAGTAGCACCCTTACGGTGAGCTACTACTTTCCCGCTATAGATTTGAGCGATGGTGATTACGAGCTCGGTTTAACGGATTTCGAAGCATACAATACGATACCAAACGTAAATTCGTCGAATAATAAATTTTACTATGGTGCTAACGATGAAGAAATTACGATTCCTAAAGGATCGTATGAATTGCGCGCCATATACGAATATCTGAAACGTACAATTTCACATTCTCCAAAAGCAGTGCGTTCCAAAAATTATCCATATAGAGATGACGAAAATGAATATCCTATAATAATTCGTGCCAATAATAATACGATGAAGAGTGAAATAAAATGTAATTATTTGAATAAATTTTAACAAACCAAACAACATTGGCTCGCTTTTGGGATTCTCATCGAGTCGTATATTAGAACCGCACTGATGGTACGAATCGGACGCACCGATTGAGATTATCAACGTGAATATCATTCGTATAGAATGTAGCGTTGTCAGTGGTGAGTACAGTAACAGTATGCGTATACATACACATGAATTCTCGCTTAAAGTGCCACTAGGATATAAGATATCGGAAACACCGACACATGTCATTTACCTTCCAATCATCGCACGGAGCATTACAGATTTAACGGTGCATGTAGTTGATCAAGAAGGACAATCGCTCGATTTTCGAGGAGAAGAGATTACCATTAGATTGCACGTACGACGGCTACGATAATAAACGTAATCTATGAAATGCTTGTGGTAAATCAAGTGGTCAACAGGTGAAACAAGCTGGAAATATACTTTTTATGAGATTAACGTACAAAATCTCTCGTTCGAAAGAAACTCAGCGCGTTGAACGTTGAATTTTTGAAATCTCTGTGATTCATCGTACGAAACGATTGAGAAAGATGATTGACATTTTGAACATTAGAAGTGAACCGGTCTTGGACGAGCGCATCGTCAAGATTGAGACACATACGTACAATCCATACGCTAACACAACGTTTGGATATAGCGACGAGATACGAATACCCATACAGCAGCAGGATTTATACATATTGCCATGCGAGAGTTATCTCTATGTCGAGGGGAAGGTGACGAAACAAGTTGCAGTCGATGGTGCGACTGTAACGTTGGGATATAATTGCATCGCATTCATGTTTGATGAGATCCGTTATGAACTGGATGGTATGAAGATTGATCGTAACAGAAACGTGGGAATAACTTCAACGCTCAAAAACTATGTATCGATATCTTCAGACAAAAATGCCATCATGAAAAATGCCGCATGGGATACGACTGACACTATTTCGCCGGACGGGTATTTCAACTTTTGCGTACCGCTCAACGTTTTGCTAGGATTCTGTGAAGACTACAAACGTATAGTGATTAACGCGCGTCACGAATTGATTCTATTACGATCGCGCAGCGACAACAACAGTCTACTAGGATCTTCAGCGCTAGATCTTAAGATTGAGCTATTCAAGATACAATGGCGAATGCCTCACGTAATCTTGAACGATATCAATAAACTTTCCATGCTGAAAACTTTGGAGGATGGACGATACCTGAGTATGAGTTTCCGCTCGTGGGATCTGTATGAATTTCCTCTACTGCAAAGCACGACCAAACACTTGTGGACCGTCATAACTGCTACTAATTTCGAGAAACCTCGATACGTTATCTTTGCGCTGCAGACTGGCCGGAAGAATGTCATGTCGGAAAATATAACTCGTTTCGATGACTGCAAATTGATCAACGTGAAGCTCTATCTGAATTCAGAGTGTTATCCGTACGACGACATGAATTTGGACTTTACAAAAAATAAATACGCCGTACTTTACAATATGTATAGACGTTTTCGTAAATCGTATTATGGATGCGACAATGCTGAGGCATGGTTAACAACTACCGACTTTCTGCGGCTTTTTGTGGTTATCGATTGCTCGCGTCAAAATGAGTCCGTCAAGAGTGCCACTGTGGATGTGGGCATAGAATTTGAGTGTAAGGAGAATATACTGGCGAATACTACCGCATATTGTCTCATCATGCATGATCGTGTAGTTGAATAAAGCCCGCTAACCAACATGGTGCGCAAACTTAACTAACATCAGAAAGTATGTACGAGAAAAGAATAATACATGCAACAAAGTGCTATAAACAACATTTCTCTCCCGGACGTGTCGAAGAATATTTCACCATGGATGTGCCGACTTTTGTGGATCTACAAGGGTACATAGTTGGAAAGAGATTTATTGTAAAAGAAGCGGCGATACTGAAGAATGGAACTATTCTTTCACACTACATATTCACGAGTCCGATGCCATGGCATCTGCTCACAAGATCAGACAAATTGAGAGCCTACTTACTGGTTAACGGCTAATCATCATGGATTACGATGGGAAGATGGAACCGTCAAATACTGCAGAGCTGAACATTTGATTACTACCGCTGTGGTGGGTGATATGTATGGCGAGCTTGAAGATGCCGCATCTCAACTTGTGTATGTAAAGGGGCATGAGAAGCGGGAATGGTTGTTACATCTTCTGAATGACAATGTGAGAAGCAACGTGATCATTAGGACCGTGGACACCGATTATGATGACATGCCTTCTCTGCAAAAATTGAATAATACTTTTCGATGTAATAATCATATGAAAAATTGTGCCTTACAGAACGTACTAAACATTTTCAATTGGTGGTCTTGGTGGAGAGAATTGTACGACGCTTAATAAAACATTATTTCAAATGTACAGATGTTTCTTCCAACACGCTTATCCCCTTTCACCTCTTAGGATTTTATATGATAATTGTGTTTGATAAAAATACAGTTCTTTGATTGCGGTATGATGATTATTAGACGTCCGAGAGACGTCCGATAGACGTTCGAGAGACGTTCGAGAGACGTCCGATAAACGTTCGAGAGACGTCCGATAGACGTTCGATAGTAATCGCGGGGCCCAGGTTCGATAGTAATCGCGGGGCCCAGGTTCGACCCTACCTACACCGCCGCCATGTTTGTTCTTTTGACGTATGCGTGACGTCACGGTCGCTATCTTACCCGTAACGTGACGTCTACTAGCAATAGGCGACGATGGTCTAGAAGGTTCGAGCGCTCGATAGCAACTGCGGGACCCAGGTTCGAGTCTGGCCTACACCGCCGCCATGTTTCTTTCTTTTGACGTATGCGTGACGCCATCACACACATACTGTAAGAACCTTCACTAGACGTCTACTAGCAACAGGCAGCAATGGTCTAGGAGGTTCGAGCGTCTGATAGCAACCCGCGGGGCCCAGGTTCGAGTCTACCTACAGCCCGACGCGTTTTTCTCTCGTGACGTCACGGCCGCCATCTTGCTCATAGAATCAAAGATTCTGGGGTGGAGCAGGAGGGTACCAATAAAGAGAGGGTATCAATTAAAAGGGGGGATCAATTAAGAGGGGGTATCAATAAACAGGGGGGATCAACTAAGAGGGGGGATCAATTAAGAGGGGGGATCAATTAAGAGGGGGAATCAATTAAGAGGGGGTATCAATTGGGGGGGTATTAATTAAAAAATATTAATTAATAAATAATGTCTTTTACATAATTAATTAGCAATTTGGGTTAGAATCCTCCTAATCTATCTACTCCTTCTCTTACTCATATATATACAGGGTGTTTGATAGCTGATCATGCAGACGAAAGTTGGAGATAGATTGGGTGTAACCGAGAAGAAAAGTCATGTATCATAAAATTCCATCATGTACCATCAAATTGCCAATAGTTATCGAGTTATTAATTAAAACATGTGAGCCAACGAGCGCGTAGAGAGCGGAGGGCGACCGCAGTAAGCACATAGACATTTGATACAGGCGGAGTGGCGGTAGGCGAGCGCGCGCGGCGAGAGGCAACGCAAACAACAAGAGGCGACCGCGCGCGACGAGGAGCGAGCGAGCGCGAACGACGAGGAGCGAGCGAGCGCGAACGACGAGGAGCGAGCGAGCGCAAGCGACAAGAGGCGAGCGAGCGTGAACGACGAGGAGCGGGCGAGCTATAAGGAAACAGCTGTAAAGAAAAAGCTCGCTCACTCCTCGTCGCGCGCGATCGCCTCTTGTCACTTACGTTGCCCCTCGCCGCGCGCGCTTGTCTACCGCCACTCACTGACTCCGCCTGTATCAAATGTCTACGTGTTTACTGCGGCCGCCCTCCGCTCTCTACGCGCTCGTTGGCTCACATGTTTTAATTAATAACTCGGTAACTATTGCCAATTTGACATTATGGTACATGACTTTTCTTCTCGGCTACACCCAATCTATCTCCAACTTTCGTCTGCATGATCAGCTATCAAACACCCTGTATATATATATATATATATATATCATTTTCACTATAGTCTATTTTAGTAGCTCGGACATTAACCAGACTCAAATCACAGACATAAACCTCGTATTATTATCGAGACATCAAGTTAGTTGACGTCTATTTTCTCAGGGGGCGTATCAGAACAGACATATGCTTTTGCCCGGTGGCCGCTCTCAGGTTTCTCTCTAGCAGGAGCCAGAGGCAAATCTAGAGTTGACTTTGAGAGCCTCGTGCGGCGAAACTGCGAACTAATGGCGTGCGCGCGAGCGCAAGAGCAGGAAGGTTGTGTCAGTTTGACAAGGATGAACGATCGATCGCGCTGTCCTTGTCTTACTCACTCAGGCATTTCGCCGGCCGATACACGGCGAGAAAATGCTTTCCAGGCTTTTGGGTGAGTGAGCCAAGCGTCGCAGCGACTTACGCAATACCATTTTACAAATTGATGTATTTTGTCTAGCTGACGTTATATATCACCGCCAAATTATTATAGCATGTTCCTTATATTATTCCCGAGATTCCCACAAAGCCAGATTTCGCAATCCGGCCGTCCAAAATTTATGAAAAATAAGTGAAGCGTCCGCTGTACCAAGCATCGCAGCGAATCACTCCAAAAATTATTTTACAAGATGCAAAATTTCGCCTCGTTGACAATACGTATAATTGCTAAACTGTTACAGTATCTTCCTTGAACTATCCCTGAGGACAGCCAGATTTTACAATCCGGCTGTCCAAAACTTATAATATATAAATAAAGTATCAGCCGTACCAGAAATTGCAGCGAGTCAGGTAGAATACCATTTTACAAGAAGCAATATTTTGCCTTATTGACCTTATTGTATGCCTTATTGTAATATATGACCATGAACTTATTATAGTATCTTCCTACAACTATTTCCGAGATCTCTACAGAGTTAGATTTTACAAATAGGCTGTTAACAATTTATTATACATAAATAAAGCGTCAGCTGTACCAAATCGCAGCGAGTCAGGCGGAATACAATTTTACAAGAACAGATATATTGCCTCGTTGACAATATACAAGGTATTATAAAAGTCCCGGAAGATCAGAATAACTCGAAAAATATAAGTCCTAGAAAGAATGCGAAATACTGGATTTTATGATTTTTTCCTGACTATCTGACGGTGACCTTGGATTTGACCTTGAAAATGACTTTGAAGGTCATTTTAAGGTCAGGTCAATTTTTTTTTTAATGGGACCCCATACTTTTGATCCCAGAAATGAAAAGAGCGGAAAACTTTACATTCGGATATGACCTTGAACACTGCCAAATTTGACCTATGAAGGTCACATAAAGGTCTAAGCTTGTTTTAGGCTGAAAACGCGAATATCTTCGAAAATGCACCTGCTAGGGAGCAATGTTACGCATAAGAATAAGAATGTAGAGGTCAACGAGGGACATTCAGCCGTGACCTTGCCGTTATTCTCAAGGTCATGAGTTAAGATTATTATTAAGGTCAAACCGGACTTTTTTTTAGGACTGAAAATCCATACTTTTGACCTAAAAGTGTCAAGATTGAAAAATTTTACGTTTGGATATGACGTTTTCAACCTTGACCTTGTTCTCAAAATTATGCGTTTTACGTTACTTCACTGATCGTGAAGTCTACTGAAAGCAAAGCGTCTCGGAACCCGACCACTGAAGGCAAGGTGCCTCAAACCTGACCACTGAAGGCAAAGTGTCTCAAACCCGACCATTGAAGGCAAGGTTCAGTTAGTCCTGGTCATCGAAGGCAAAGCATCTTGTAACTCGGCCTGAGATTACAAGAGATGTTCAAAATGTTCCCCACTGACCGTTTGACAGTGTGTTTGACAGATCAAGGTTGAAAACGTCATAGCCGAACGTAAAATTTTTCAATCTTGACACTTTCAGGTCAAAAGTATGGATTTTCAGTCCTAAAAAAAAGTCTGGCTTGACCTTAATAATAATCTTAACTCATGACCTGGAGAATAAGGGCAAGATCACAGCTGAATGCCCTCGTTGACCTCTACATTCTTATTCTTATGCGTAACATTGCTCCCTAGCAGGTGCAGTTTCGAAGATATTCGCGTTTTCAGCCTAAAACAAGCTTAGACCTTTATGTGACCTTCAGAGGTCAAATTAGGCAGTGTTCAAGGTTATATCCGAACGTAAAGTTTTCCGCTCTTTTCATTTCTGGGATCAAAAGTATGGGGTCCCATTAAAAAAAAATTTACCTGACCTTAAAATGACCTTCAAGGTCATTTTCAAGGTCAAATCCAAGGTCACCGTCAGATAGCCAGGAAAAAATCATAAAAACCCAGTATTTCGCATTTTTTCTAGGACTCATATTTTTCAAGTTATTCTGCTCTTCCGGGACTTTTATAACACCCTGTATATAACTGCCAAATTATTATGGTATCTTCCTTGAACTATCCCCGAGAACCCTGCAGAACCAGATTTTGCAATCCGGCCGTCAAAAATTTATCATATATTAATAAAGCATTCGCTGTACCAAGCGCCGCTGCGAGTCAGTCGAAATATCATTTCACGAGATGTAATATTTCGTCTCTTTGACGAAACGTATTATTACCAAATTGTTGCAGCATCTTCTTTGTACTGTTCCCGAGATTGGTGCAAAGCCGGATTTTGCAATCCGGTCGTCAAAAATTTATAATATATAAATAAAGCGGCCGTCGTACCAGGCGTCGGAGTGAGTCAGTTGAAAATTCATTGTAGGAGATGCAAAATTTCACCTCGTTGACGATATGTTTCATCGCCAAATTGTTATAGCATCTTTTTTTAACTATCCCCGAGAAACCTACAGAGCCAGACTTTGCAGTGATGCTGTGAGAAATGTATCATAAATAAATAAAGATATATGAAGCGTTGGAGCGGATCGTGTGCAATACCATTTTACAAAATGAGATATATTACTTCACTGATGTAATATATCATCATCATATTGTTATAGCATATCTCTAAAACTGTTCTCAAGATCCTCACAAAGCCAGATTTCGCAATCAGGCCACCTAACATTGGTCGTATATAAAAGACTGTACCGGGCATTGTAGCATGTCACGTACAATACAATTTTGGAACATGAGAAATATTGCCTCGTTAACGTAATACATCATTATCAAATTGTTCGGCCGTATTCCTTGTATTACACTTGTATTACATAGTCTGTCCCAGATCCAATGAGACTGGTCTAAAAAAAATACAAAGCGTTTATTATTTTGATTTTTTATTCTTGTTTATTCAAAATAGTCTCTTTCTGAGTCAATATAGCGTTGAAAACGTTCAACAAATTTTTCGAAACATTTTTTATACTCATCGGCTGGAATGGCCTTTAGTATGGCGGTCGAAGTCTTTTGGATGACCGGGATGGTATCAAAACGATTTCCTTTCATCGCCAATTTCAGTTTGGGAAATAGCCAGAAGTCGCACAGAGCCAAATCAGGTGAATACGGTGGATGATCGATAACAATGATGCCTTTTTTGGTCAAGAATTCACGTACCATGATGGCTTTGTGCGATGGTACATTATCGTGCAACAAAAACCAACTGCCTGGCTCTCGATATTCCGGTCGAACTCGTCGAATTCTGGCCCACAATCGTTGTAGAACTCCCAGATAATATCTGGGCAGACACACAGCAGTCGCTTCGAAGAATTTCTTTGACTTTCTCGATGTTTTCTTCATTGCGAGTGGTTTTTGGCGGTGGTGCTCGGTCATCGTCTGCAAGGTCCTCACGACCGTCACGAAATCGGCCAAACCAACGGAAAACCTGTGCACGCGACATGCACTCATCCCCGTACACATTTTTTAGTATTTCGTACGTTTCTGCACCACTTTTACCCAATTTAAAAGTTGGTTTTTCGACCGACGTACACAAAGTGACTTTACATAAAATGTCAAACCACAGTGAAATATCAACCGAATTCGCTCAAATTTTGAGGTTAAGTAGATGAAGGGTAGAACATTCACCTACCATCATTCACTCATAGATATCGCTGCGCTAAGAACTTTGATGGAACTAGTCTCATCGTATCTGGGACAGACTGTGTATATTTAACGTCGCTATAGAACAGGATTTTGATTATTAACACATATACAGGATTATTAACACATTATCACCATTTCTGGAGAATTGCGGAAAATATAATTTTTTGCGATTACAGCGCCATCTATCACGAATCAAAAAAAAAGTTTCGGACAAAATTTACGTATTTTGTGGCATAGAATCCGTATCTGCAATAAAAAATGGGGGTTTCCACTTAAGATTTCAAAGTTGCCCCCAACCCCCACCCCCAGGGGGTAGGGTGGGAAGTCGAATTTGGTATCATTGGATGTCCCCCTTCGAGACTAACAACTTTCATTAACCACTTTTTTTTATCCAATGCATAGTTCTCGAGATATTTCAATGTCTTCAGATAAATCGTGCACCCTGTATAATAAATTGTTGACGGCCTATTTGTAAAATCTAACTCTGTAGAGAACTCGGGAATAGTTGTAGGAAGATGCTAAAACAAGTTCATGGTCATATATTACGTCAACAAGGCAAAATATTGCTTCTTGTAAAATGGTATTCCACCTGACTTGCTGCAACTCCTGGTACGGCTGATGCTTTATTTATATATATTATAAATTTTAGACGGCCAGATTGCAAAATCTGGCCTTGTAGGTACCTCGATAATAGTTCACGGAATATTCCATATCAATTTGGCGGTTATATACGAAGGTGGTCCGATAAGTACTTAGCCTACAAAAGAAAAATGAAAATTTTGGAAAAGTGGCGATTTATTTCTCAACATAGTCTTCTTTTAGCTCGATACACTTGACCCAGCGATGCTCCAACTTCTTTAACCCGTCTGAAAAATACGTTTTCTCGAGGTCTGCAAAGTAGGCCTCCGTGGCGGCGATGACCTCCTCATTCGACTCAAATTTCTGCCCGGCGAGTGACTTTTTCAAGTTTGGAAACAAAAAGAAGTCGCACGGGGCCAAATCTGGAGAATACGGTGGATGGGGCAGCAGTTCGTAGCCCAATTCGACCAATTTGACCGTGGCGAGGGCGGAGGTGTGAGCCGGTATGTTGTCATGGTGGAAGAGCACTTTTTTCTTCGCCAAATGGGGCCGTTTTTTCTGCAATTCGGCGTCGAATCGGCCCAATAATTCGGCATAGTACAGCCCTGTGACCGTTTTGCCCTTCTCCAGGTAGTCGATGTAGATCACACCTTGTGAATCCCAGAAAACGGTGGCCATCACCTTTCCGACCGATAGGACAGTCTTCGCCTTCTTCGGAGCACGTTCTTCGCTTTCACGTTCGCCGGATGAAGTCCACTGTTTCGACTGTTCCTTGGTCTCTGGTGTGTACCAGTGGATCCATGTTTCGTCGACGGTCACGAAACGACGCAGAAACTCCTTCGGATTGCGCTTAAACAGCGTCAAACACTGCTCTGAAGTGGTCTCACGGTTGCGCTTGTTGTCCGGAGTGAGCAAACGCGGCACCCATCGCGCCGACAGCTTTCTCATGCCCAAAATTTCATGCAGGATATGACCCACGCGGTCTTTTGAGATGCCTACTGTCTTAGCTATCTCGCGCACCTTCAATCGGCGGTCTGCCAATACGAGATCGTGGATTTTTGTCATGTTATCCTCCGTGGTAGCCGTTTTCGGGGCACCTGGGCGTGGCTCATCAAAAACCGACGTGCGACCACGTTGAAACTCGTTAAACCAATTTTTGACGGTCACCATCGAAGGAGAAGAGTCACCGTACACAGCATCCAAGCGCTCTTTGATTTCGCTGCGCGATTTCCCTTCCAAAAACAAGAATCGAATCGCAAGAACCGACCGCATATTGCTCTTTTTCCATTTTTCTAAAATCCGCGGACACGCCCGTTTCCACACGCGGTCAAAACAAAACTATGAGTCCGATTCGGCTGAAATTTCGACAGTAGCCGTCTACGAGAATGTACTACACGATAGTAAATTTCTCTTGCGATAGTGGCGCCATCAGGCGGTGAGGCTAAGTACTTATCGGACCGCCCTCGTATATCGTCAACGAGGTGGAATATCTCTTGTTGTGAAATTATATTCGCGTGATCCGCCTTGACGCTTGGTGCATCTTTATTTATTTATAATAAAAGTTAGACGGCCTGATTGCGAAAACTGGCTTTGTAGAGACCTCGGAAATAGATCGAGAAATATGTTGTAACAATTTGGTGGTAATATATGAGTGCAACGAGGCAAAATATCTTTTCTTGTAACACGGTATTTCGCGGGACCCGCTGCGATGTTTCATATGACGCTCGCTTTATTAAAATATTATAAATTTTCGACGGCTGGATTGCACAATCTGGCTCTGTAGGGACTTCTATAATAGTTCAAGGAATATTCTATATAAATTTGACGGTTACATATATCGCCTACAAGGCGGATCTCTTTTTGTAAAATGGTATTGTACGTGATCTGCTCCGACGCTTCATACATCTTTATTTATTTATGATACATTTTTCACGGACTGGCTGCAAAATCTGGCTCTGTAGGTTTCTCGAGGTTAGTTCAAAGAAGATGCTATAATAATTTGGCGGTTATATATATTATTAAGGATATTAAATGTATCGTCAACGAGGTGAAATCTTGCATCTCCTACAATCATTTCTCGACTGATTCGCTCTAACGCCTGGTAGGACGGATGGCTTTATTTATATATTATAAATTTTTGACGACCGGATTTGTACCGATCTCGGAAATAGTACAAAGAAAATGCTGCAACAATTTGATAATAATACGTATCGTCAAAGAGACGAAATATTGCATCTCGTAAAATGATATTTCGTGTGACTCGCAGCGGTGTTTGGTACGGCGGACGCTTCATTTATTTTTCATAAATTATGGACGGCTGGATTGCAAAATTTGGCTCCGTAAGGACCTCGATAATAGTTCAAGGAATATTCCATATCAATTTGGTGGTTACATATATCGTCAACGTGACAAAATATCTTAGTTTTACAGTGGAAGCTGAAAGATATTCATACACATACACACGGCAATACTTATGCACTGCTCATATATATCCTAATACTAATGCATTGCTCGCGCGAACGCAAGGCAGGAAAGTTAGGTCATATAGACTGCACCATAGTGCATCTAGACTACACTTTCCGTGTATTTTTCCGTGTAGTATATTTTGCCACGCAGACATCATATTTGCTTATCAGACTTACATAGGCATCTTCCTTATATTAGTATCTAGGTCGGTACAGAGCCCGATTTTGCATTTAGATTCTTGAAAATTTATAATAAATGGAAATATAGGCTCGTGCTGCACCGCGGGATGCACTTTCATTCAAAATTTTTATTCGATTTCTATTTAGACCTTTTTTCCAAAAAAGCACTCTGTACGAGCATGCGGACGTTTCTCCTGATTGCAAATATCATACATATAAGGTGATTCTCTTCTATTTTGTTCATAATTTGCAATATAATTTTGTCTAGTTCGCGGATCTCCGCAAGAGGTCTCTAGTAGGCTCCTGTAGACCCAGGGCATGCAAACTCTTATGGAGCGAAAATGATTAGCGTTAGCAGTGCTCTCTGAGATGCGACATGTGAGAAATCGGAACTAATTTGTGGCCGCCATATTGCTACAGTTGCGTTCGCTTTAATGCTTTAATGCTTTAAGCCTTTAATAAGAAAAAAGAAAAAAGTGTTACGAAGAAGAGGTGTTACGAGGAAGAAGCACGAGAAGAAGCAGGTGCGAGAAGGAAAAACTTTTAGTATTACTGTCAGTAACGACAACCAAAGTGTAAGTTTTGTTTTTATATATTGTATTGTATTTATATATAAATATTATGCATTAGTATAAGTGTCCACTTTTTACTAACAGAGACTAATAAGTAAAAAATAACAGTAAGCTTTGCAATATACTAACATAACAAGAGCAAGTTTGATAAAGATTGTAGAAATTCTTAGCGATGCATGCCTGCAGCAAGTTTGTGCTCAGTTTCTGCTGTTAACCTGCTGCTAAAAAATTTGATACACCTTGTGAACGAGCTATTTCAGCAGATTGATGACTGAAAACAAGAAGAATATGTTATGACTATCCTTGAATGTAATATCAAATCATGTTATATTAGCTGGTTGCTTTTTGAACATGAGCTGCATGCAGGCATAGATAGCTAAAATTTCTTCATGGTATTTACTCTACATATATATATATAATTTATGAAGATATTTATGTACTCTCTCTCTCTCTCTCTCTCTCTCTCTCTCTCTCTCTCTCTCTTGCAGAAGGACTACAAGAAGACTTCAACAAGGGAAGAAGAAAAAACAAGAAGAAACAGTTACTCAAGAACCACCAAAATCTTTTCCCTGTTAGCGACAAACAACTTGTTTTATTTGAGTATGCATAATACTGTAATATTATATACTGATGATGCAAATATCTGTTTAACTAAATACAGGTTTATTTTTTTTATAGATCTCATAACAGCGGGATCAAGATGGTACGAATATGTTGTGTACTAGGATGTTCGCCAGGGAAGACAGCACCATCGCATAAATCCCCACGAAATGCTGAACGTAGGCTACAGTGGTTCAAGAATTTGAAAATGGAGACAGTGGAGGGACCTGAGAAGAAAAAGTTATGAGTATGCTACAACCATTTTAGGGACAGCGATAATATACAATCTTATTATAAATTTTTTTTAATATTATTATAAAATTTAGTATTATTAACAAATTATTGTCCTTATATTTATGTTTAAGGTATTAATATTTTCTTTATGTATACATATTTACATTTTTTTCGTCAAATATATACATTTCACAGAATATACATTATTTTCTGCATTTTTACTTCGCACTAATATTCCTCGTATTTCCTATATATACTACACGCACATACGTGTTAATATGTGTGCATAGACAGCTATACATACACACACATTGACACATGACGCCATATTGAATTTTAGTACCACCGAAGAAATGTCCCATTTCAGAGAGCGCCACAAACGTTGGACGCTAAATATACACGGGAGTTTAACGGCCCAGTACCGCGATTCTGTAACTCGTTATTGGAGTTAATGACAGTTTCGTTATTGTTGCGCAGCTTTTCTACGGTATACAAAAGCTGCGCAATGATAACGAAAGTGTCGTTAACTCCAATAACGAGTTACAGAATCGCGGTACAGTGATGCGATTCTGTAACTCGTTATTGGAGTTAACGACAGTTTCGTTATTGTTACGCAGCTTTTCTACGGTATACAAAAGCTGCGTAACGATAACGAAAGTGTCGTTAACTCCAATAATGAGTTACAGAATCGCGGTACTGTGTAAACCCTTAACGTCCCTGGTAACTACATTGACAGCTAGGGCCATCTATGGGCAAATTCCGGTTTCATATTTACAGACCTGGGCTGCGTTCGAAAATGTCACCCGGGTGCACTCTCTCTCGTTCCGCGTTCGGAAATATTCGGGGACCTCTCTTATGTCACCAGATGAAGCGTTCGGAAACATTTAGGTCCGGTTCCACAACTTAAGGCCTTTGCACGTGAAAATCATTAACCTAACCATAATCGTAATTTCCGTATTGGCCAATCACAGTCGATCCTTTCTTTTGTTACAATATAACAGGCGATTAAGATTGGTCAATTTTCTTATGGAATTACGATAACAGTTAAAAATTTTCTACGTGTGATGACCTTTACTGTAAACGAAGTTTAATTTCTCATAGTTAAAATTAAATTTCTCATAGTTAAAATTAAACCCAAAACTTTGGGCGTTTAAGCCCGGTTTCACAACTTACTGTAAACGAAGTTTAACTCGTTAACCCTAGTTTAGACGAAAAATTGCGTTCCACAACTGCCTTAAACCATGGTTAACGTTGATTTCTCACAGTTAAAGTTAAATCCAAAACTTTAGGCGTTTAATGAATTTAAACAAAGTTTAACACTGCAGTACCATCAATTTGAGAAAAAAATTTATGACTATCCCGGTTTTGGAGTTCAGTTGACAAATATTTTGAACGTTTGAACGTTTGAACACCAAAGATATATGGCTTTAGAATACATATTATCTTCATCTAAAGATGAAGATTTTGAAATCCTAATTTATCGACGAACAAGAAATATAAGAATAAGACGACCATCATATTTGGAAGAATTTGATAATGTCGAGTTTCATGCACGATTTAGATTATCAAAAGAATCTGTTATTCTAGCAGAAATCGAACATGAAATTTCTCATAAAACAGAACAGTAAGTATATAAATTTAATTTAAAATATTGGGTTTTTTACTTCGATAGATTATATTCTAAAACAGAGTATAAAACTATATATAAAAGTCAATTATTATATGATAAATGCAATCAAATCAATAATATAAACTAATTGATTATTATTAACACTGGACTTCTACCTTTTAATAAATTAATACTTATACACAAATACAGCAAATGTTAATGTTGGTTAGTGTTTACTTCATACGAAACAGATATATTGTTCTCTACTAGATGTCATAGTATCCAACTTATTTCAATTTTCCCTCTTTTCACTATTAGCAACGACCAATCATACTCTACGTTTGAAAAGAAAGAGAAGTCTTTGACAGTTTCTTCATACAGACTATAGGTTTAAGTAAACTACAGTTAAAAACATGATGTGGAACGCGATATAAGTTTAACCATGCCGTTAAATTAACGTCAGTTCAGATAATCACGGTTTAAACTTGATTTTGTGGAACTGGGCCTTAGAAAACATTCAATCGGGTGATATTTCCACCTTACTTCTTTGTAGGGTGGATTGGGTGGATTGTAGGCATATCACGTCAAAAATAAAAATGGCGACGCTACGTAAAGGACAACATATTTTATGTACATTAGAAAATGGAGAAATATTAAAAGATAACAACAATCTAGTTGTATGGGATACAAAAAGTAAGTAAATAAAGGTTTTAGATTAATTACAACTAATATATTTTAAGATATTTTCATATGCCTTTATTATATCAAATGCCTTTTTAGATCAAAAATTGCTCTATGTACCCGCTGAAATAAATATACTACGATTTTTTAATCTACCTGTTGAAGACCAAATATTAAAGAATCAGAAAGAAAACTTTAATAATGTAGAAGAACTAGAATCAACAGGAGAAAATTCTATAGTATATAATACATTACAAAAAAATTCTAAAAATAACAATGTTTAAAAGAAATAGCTGCATTAAAGGTAATAATATAAAAGGATACTTTTAAATCTTATAACATATTATATTTTTCTTATATTTTATATCATATTTTAGAAATTGCTTCATGGAAAGATGATAATGCCACAAAAATGTTAATTTCTTTGTGGAAAGAACACGAAACAAAATTTAAAAGCTCAAAATTTCGAAATGATACAATATGGAACGACATATCTGCAAAAATGTGGGACGCGAATAGTAATTGGCATTATATAGTGCTATACAATGTGAAAACAAGTGGAAAGATTTACGTAAAACATACGTTAAAGTTAAAGATCATAATTAATACTTCTGGAAATAATCCAAAAACTTGTAAATTTTATGATGAAATAGATGATATTCTTAATGACAAGCCGAACATAACACCTATTTTAATTACGTCTAATTTAAGAAAACGACCTTTGTTAATAAATAGTGCTTCAAATTGCATGGATTCAGAAAATAGTTCTTCGTATGCGAATTTTTCGTATGATGATCCTGATTATATTCGTAATAAAAAATCGAATAAAAGAAAAATACCACACATTGAAAGGGAGTTTAAAGAATGGTGTACAGCTTCAAGAGCTGATGCTAAGGGAAGAGAAGCACGTGAAAGAAGACACAAAGAAATATTAAATCAATAAGAAAAAGCGATAAATAGTATGAAAGAAGTAATGTTAAAACTAATAGAGAGATTATAAGAAAATGTAAAGCAAGAGTGATAATACACGAAAATAAATAAAAATGTATTATATCATATATAATAAAAATAACAAATTTTGTTTCATTGGTTATAGATATGTGATAAAAATAATATATTTTGTTTTATTGGATATAAATATTGGTTAAGTTAATTTAGTTCATTTGTGAGAATTACAATTATTTGGTAATGTTGAGGAACACAAAAAACTTTATTTTTCGTTATATTTCATAACTTATAAATAACGGTTGCTATGTGATAGAGTAATCTTTATGGAAAAAAATATTCAAAGTTTGAGTGTTTACATTCAGTTGTTCGAATTTATTCTCAAATATGGGTATGTATACTCAAATTTGTATATACCCATATTTGAGAGTAAATTCGAACTGAGTATAAATACTTTAACTATTTGAATATTTTTTTCCGTAAGGGAATTATATCTATGATTGCAATATAGTCTATAATATAAAGACTAATTATTATAATAGCATTATCACATTTAATAAAAATAACAAGTATTTTGTTACATTAATTATTATATTAAGTTGATTACATTTCTTTAGTATATATTAGTTTTCACTGTTATGTTGAGTCACGGCAAGAACTTTCTTTTTAGTTTTAGTTTAAATATGAACAATATTGTAATATTATAAAGTTTATTATAAATTATTATAAATATTGTAATATTATAAAGAATGAGTATCTATAATTGCAGTCCATAACATATATGAAGACTGATTATTATAATCGCACTACTACATTTAAAAGTGATAATTTTCATATATCTATGTTATATTGTGCTTTATATTTATATTAAGAAGCAATACGTTGTTCGAAATAATTTTATTTTTAAATACCTATTTGATACACAATACTTGTGTAAAACTTGGAAATAAAATAAAGGAAATAGCACAGAAAAATTACAGATTTATTATTGGCTAATAATTATGTGCGTATTTGACTATAAAAGATACTTAAAATGTAGTAAGAAAATTAAACACAACTATTATGCTATAAGATGACATAGGTAATCACGTTTTGCTAAACCAGCTGGATTATTCCTTGCATCACCAATATTGATTTCAATATTTTCTACAACTTCCACATTTGCTCCCTCCTCAATGAAATCTCTATTATTCTCATCAGCTCCTTGAAGGCACACATTATGCAGAACACAACAACTTATAATAACATCAATATCAACCCATACAGCACAGACAATTGCAGCAATATTGCTGCAATGTTGCAGCATTGCACATTGCAGCGCAATATTGCAGAGGCATTGCAAAAACAATATTTTGCATTATTATATATCTGCAATGTTGTAGCAACATTTCAAATTGCGGTTATTATTAAAAAATTATTAAAAAAATTATTAAAAAATACGAGATATCGCTAAATGGAAGAGGATGTTTTCGTTTCTCTCGCTTAGCTCTACGCCCCTATGAAGTTGGTATGTTACAATTATGGGACACTTTGTACATTGCTCTAATTCTCATATGTAATCACCAATTACATTTAATTACTACGATTTGGTTTTACAATGATTTAGTTTCATATCCCAAACTTATACGTCTTATTAATTCAAGAATAGTTACTGCAAGTCTTTAAGACCTGTATTATTCCAAATAGTAAGGTGACATCTTATTGACGTCTATTGAGTCAATAAAACGGCATCCTTTTAAGATATCATTTTATTCTTTGAAATATTACAGATCTTGGAAACTTTCTGTGACTATTCTTGTTTGATGTCAGAAATGAAAATAATGGTATATTAATCTTTTTTTTTCATGTACGTTAAAATAAGAGATTTCCATAAAACGACACTTATGATTGATTTTATAAATTTGTAAAATGTTCTGAACACTTTTCTTTTGCTGTATGATAATCATTCACTGTCAATAATTAGTGAAATTTATACAAATGTTGAGTTGAACATATTATCTCTCATGATTATTGTTACAGAATTTTTATGGAAAATTATTGATTATCACAACAAGAGGAAAGTGTGTCCAGAATATTTTATAAATTTGTTAGATCTATCACAAATATCCTCTAGAATATATCTATATAACAAAAACAATTTTTGGAATACGATCTTTCGCTTCTGCCGTCATTAAATAAAAACTTTCCAGGAAATTCTCAATATATACAGTGTCTCATTTTAAAGGACGTATTCAAATATCTCAAAAACACTGCATTAAATCGAAAAATGGTTCAGACAAAAGTTGTTTGGCTTGAAAGAGTACATAAGATAGTGACAGCATTTTTGTTTATAGATGACGTCACTTTCGAGATATTCACTGATCATCAATTTTCTTAAACAGAAATCCAATCTCTTATTATATCATCTTTTTCTATCAACTAATTTGAACAACTTTTGTTTGAAATATTTTTTTATTTGTTTAATATTTTTTGAGATATTTAAGGAAAACTTGGTAACTTTTTCAACATTTAACTTACGATATCTCGCTAATTATTCATCGAAATAAGAAATAGTATTAGACTTTTTTACTTTATTTACTATCAAGAATATATTACTATAATAGTACCCTAACTTTTGTTAATTTAATAATTTTGGAATTTCCAAAGGTCGATAAGTTAACAAAAGTTAAGGCACTATTATAGTAATATGTTCTTGATAGTAAATAAAATAAAAAAGTAATACTATTTTTTCTTTCGACGAATAGTTAGCGAGATATCGTAAGTTAAATGTTGGAAAAGTTACCAAGTTTTTCTCAAATATCTAAAAAAATATTAAGCAAATAAAAAAATGTTTCAGACGAAAGTTGTTCAAATTAGTTGGTCGAAAAAGATGATATAATAAAAGATTGGGATTTCTATTTAAGAAAATTGATAATTAGTGAATATCTCGAAGGTGGCGCCATCTATAAACAAAATGCTATCGCTGTTTTATGTCCCCCTTCAAGCCAAGCAACTTTTGTCTGAAACATTTTTCGATTTAACGCAGTGTTTTTGAGATATTTGAATGGGTCCTTTAAAATGGGACACCCTGTATATACATACATACATATATATATATATAAAGCATTATTGCATACAAATTATATTACAAATGTTGCTGCAATGTTACACTGCAATGTTACTGCAATATTTCATTGCAATATTGCTGCAAGCGGACATTTTACCTTTGCTGCAAGATTGCAGCAACATTGTAGCAACATTTCGCATCGTTTCTGCAATGTTGCAATCTTGCAAAACAACGTTGCTGCAATGTTGTTGCAACGGTGCTGTGCTGTATGGGAATTCAATTAAAGACATATCTAAATATTTTAACAGGCGAAATCTACCTTTTAATAATGCAAACGCACGTTCTATAATTTGTCTCATCTTTGATACATTTTTGTTAAATGATATTTGAATCTACAAATAAATGCATTTCAAATAGAATAAATATTTTGGCATATTTACTATAAAATAAATAGTTATAAAAAAATACTACCACTGTCAGATTTCCACGATCAATATAAGGTGGAATACACCATTGTAAAACTGGATATGCTTTATCACCAATTATATACTGATTATGAGGGAAATATTTTTCTTGATTACGATGTATTTCTGACCATAAATAAGACCTTGTAAATATTCTTTTATCATGAACAGATCCAGCAAATCCCACAAAACAATTTCTAAATATAAGTCTTGCATCACAAACAGCTTGTAATGTAATAGCAAATTCCTTTTTTCTAGTTATATATGATGATGAATTATCCTAAAATATATTAAGTATAATATAAATGTTATAACAAATTATTATAAAGTAGCTTTCTTACGTTTGGAGCTTTTATTGGAATATGTGTTCCATTAATCATCCAATAACATCAGGTAAAAAACCAAGTTGTGCAAATTGGTTTTTTATAGCGTGTATTTCATCCCTTGTTGGCCATACTATCAAAGACTTTGCTACATTATTTATTGCATTTACAATTCTTTTAAGAGAATCATGAGGAGATGATTTTCCAAGAGCAAATTTCTCTCCCACTGATCTGAAAAAAAGATATTTCTGAAATATAATATACTTGTATATAACATATCATGTTTATTATATTAATTTACACAATCTCTATTATTACGACTATAACATAAAGTATAATCTTACCGATATGAATCTGGTGTAGCCAATAACCACAGAACAGCTAATAATTGTGTACGAGGTGGAATGACAGGCCTACCTTTGTTTCTAATATTACATAACACATATAGGTGCTAATTTATTCAATATAATTTCAAACGCAGTAGATGTAAGGCGAAAATGTTGACGAAACTGTCGTTGACGAAACTTGCGTATTATAATGAGGCACAACATTATTAATATAACCATTAAGTTTTATTACTTTGTTCCTTTTTTTACGTTTAACATATACTTGATAAGCAAAAAATAAACTCTCATCTTCACTGTCATCTTCGCTATTTCTTTCTTTTATAGTATGTGCAGCGTCTGCAATAATTTTCATTAATAATATAATTGTAGCGCGACGTTATGTTGACATTTTTATTGCTTTACTTTCTTTTTCAATTTCATACAGCGCTAATAGTGTGCTCTTTACCCTGGTAGCAGACTGACGTCAAAAGACGTACTAATGACGTCTTAATGACGTTAGCTAACATCATTAAGACATCATTAGTACGTCATTTGACGTCAGTCTGCTACCTGGGTAATGTATCCGCAATATCATGTTTAAAAATTGCCGCCACTGTGTCACTCTCTCTAGTCGTTCGAAAATGTAGTGTACAGGATATCACCTTACTATATTTCCACTATTTCTCCCTTCACTCACCCAAGAGTATTTTCGAACGCAGCCCTGGTATATCCTAGTGCCTTTGGTATGACTGACACAATAATCTACTTTCGTGATCTCAGTCAGCAGAGTTGCAAGTTTATGTATTACAAATACTTTATGGCGTCAGCATTTTAATCGAATTGTGTATTGCACGCTTACTAACTAACTGCAACGTAAGGTGGAATAATTAGGACGCGGTTACAACAATATTATAAGAATACAATTAAAAGAAAAAGAAAGAAATCCACCAAATCCCATTTCTCTAGTTAAGAGTTAATAACTTATTTATTTGGTGGTAGAATCTAAATTTTTAAATAAAAAGAAAAATTGTTTTATTTTATTTATAAATAATAATAAATTGTTAATTGCATTCTTCTAGCCTAACTTAATGAATAAACAAAATATGACCGGTTAAAAAATATATATGTATTGATAATAATAACAATAAAAAAAGAAACTTACCATTTTCAATCCTTGTTGCTTCTTTAGTTACTGTTATTGCGTAAATCTGTCCAGTTTCAGCATCTTTAAGATTTATACGAATTTTGTCGGATGCCATATTTTGCTTCGTTTTACGTTCACTTTGGTCAAAATGTGCTTATTAGCGCTCACGCTCTCGTTGCCTTACCTCGATAAAATAAGCGACTGTGAGCAAAAGTTATGACGTCACGATGACGTCGTTGGTCGACTTATAAGCGTTTACAACGCCAAAGCGGACGCTGTAAGTAATGATTATAAGCGTTTAAAGCGTGTAAGCATCCAAAGCGAACGCAGCCATAGAGTCTTGATGAAAAATTGACTATTTAAAGTCAAAATGACATAATTTTGATGTTATCGTGACCTTTTGTTCTCCTTGCCCAGAACAAAAAATCATAATAATATAATTATGATATCAAAAAAAAGTCATTTTAAGACAAATCAGGATGATGTCATTCGATATAGTTTTCGTGATGGTTTAATGTTTGTTTGATATTGAAATAATCCCAGTAAACGTACAACAATGTAACTGTTACGTAACACAGTTACGTAACGACAATGTAACTGTTACGTAACACAGTTACGTAACAGTTACATTGTCGTAATGTAACGAAATGTAACACGTAATATAACGTTACAAGCAATATACATGTTAGTTGTAATTTCCCACTCATAAAAAGTTGCAGTTATATAACAGAAATATCACATGTTATTAAAATGTTATATAGCTGTTATATAACTGTAATATTATTGTTATGTAAAAAACTCCTAATTTTCTCGCGTCTTGCGTCCGTCGATAGCTTCGATTCCAAGCGATCATTCCCTCCATGTGTTGATCACGCTAGGCTTTGCTTAACCTGACAATCGAATGGCACGCAGTTATCCCAATGACTCCAACGATGTTCTTGTGACTTGTGCTTATATAATGTACGCTTATAATATTTACAGAATATTATAACCTTTCATGTCAAAAATTAAAACGCAACATTCGATAGCGACGAATATCGACGAGTATATGTTTCAAAATTAGTAATAATGGAGTATTATAATGGTTAACCTATAAAAGAAATAGTTTGAAACAAATTCAAGGAAGTTTAAATAAAAAATTTTAATTACTAAATCTAAAAAAACTTTTGAAAAATATTATCTCAAATCCTGCTTTTTATCAACATGGTTTTTTTAATGAAATAGAGTTTTTATTTCTAAAAATAATATTGTAAAGATATATTTTAATAAAACAACTCAAAATCGAACAAGTAAGAATATTAAACCTAAAGAAATTTTTCTCTATGTGAGTTTTGTATAATATGCAAGCGTTCTTAAATGTTTAAATAGTATATGTGCGGATATCTCCACGAAAATAGGAACGTTGTGTCCACGTGAAATCCATGTGGTTTTGTGGATTCCACCTGAATGCAACGAATGCGTTCCATGTGGATTCGATGTATTTTTTTGTAGGGATATACATATTAGTATGCATATAAACGTGCATTATAAACGTCAATATAAATAGGCAATATGGTCTACTTAAGTGCGATGAAGGTATTAAAAATACATAAAAACATAGAACTACAAAATAAAGCATCTACAGAAAAGCGGAACGGAATTTCTGATTGATTAGCTTTCCGTCATTTCTTCTATTTGTTACTGTTCCGCTTTGCTATTTCTTTCTCTATCGGAACGCACCCTTATTTATAATAGAAAGTATTTGCAGCTTTTAATGGATTGCATGAATAGTTGTGTTGTATAGTATCAATGCAATATAAACGTAATTACTGTTATATTACGTGTTACATTACTGTTATATCATTATTATAATGTTATCTCTAGCTTAGAACAAAACAGTGTAACAGATATATAACACAATTATAGTACATCTATGAAACTAAATTATATAACCTCAATATAATTAGAGTATAACATATGTTATGTTACATGTTATTCCTGTTATATAATAGTTATATTCTATGTTTGTTGGGTACTATCTGGGCAAGCTCATTAAAATCGGCGAAAAACATTTTCATTTCTTCTTGTAAAAAAATGAACACGTCGAAGAAAAGAATTAAGCCCTAAACACAATGCCAGGCAACAGGCAATAAGAATAAAAATAGACCAATCACAATAGATTATTCTTGTAATAGGCGATTGTGTCTATTTTTATTCTTATTGCCTGTTGCCTGGCATTATGTTTAGGGCTTTACACTCGACATTAAGTAAAAATACACAGAAAGACGACTAATACGCGTATGCATAGTCAGGCCTTATATTTGAGGCTTCCTTATATCCATCTTTAGATGCTGCACGGATTATTTTATTGGCTACAGACCATCTGAAGATAAACTTAAGGAAGCCTTAAATATAAGGTCTGACTATGAATACGGGTGTAAAATATACTAAAGTTAATTTACTAATATAGAAAGAATATTGGGATGCAAAATAAATTGGGATCATGAAAAGTTTTAAAGGAATTCTATTTGTTTTATTCTATTCTATTTCCATTTATTTTCTAGAGGAAGCTGAGGAAAAGATTTAGTGTACCAAATAGTCAGTTAGACCCTGAGGTGGACTGAAGACACGTTGCCAAAAGCACCAAACCAGAAAGTTAATATCTTAAAATTTTGTGGTTTACGAAATTATAAAGGAATTTTCTGTTCAATTGGACCTAATTTGCATACGATAATACAACAAATTTGCCTTGAATCTTGACATTCTATATAAGTTTGTGTTCGCACATACCGCCGCACCGATACGTCCATACACAGTAAAGGTGTTATAATACTGCCTAGCATTACATATCGCCTGCCGTTGTACCGTGCGCCAGGAGACTCGGTTTCGTGGCCAAAAGTCGGTAAACCCATTGAAATGTACAAATATAAATTGTAATTATGCTTATATATGGTTTGTTAGGTTGCTGATTTCAATTTTAAAATCAGAATTTCAAAATTCTAAATGCCGAATCCAATATGGCGAGATTTAAAAAAAATTATTGGATATACTGTAAACGTAGCATATAGGGTTTTTTGAAGATGCTAATTACGAATCTGTATAAAATAATGCAAAATTCAAATAATAGTTAATCCAATATGGCGGACGATTATTTTGACTTTGCTGAAGTAAGAATTTTTAAATTCAACAAAGGAGATTCAGTATTATTATTATTATTAATTTGCAAAATTGTCTATAAACAATGTAAACAATAATAAATGTATGTGAGGACTACATCTATGTCTGATGATTTTGAAAGCAACTCAAGAATCTCTCGTTTGCTGGATTTCATTTTCTTAGAATAAAGTAAAAAATGGTAAATTGACATATAACGTATATATCTAATACAAAAGAAATGATGAAACATAAAACATGAATTAGTTAGTTGTAAATGTCCTATTGTAATCCTCTCCCTATAAGACTCACATAAATGAGAATATGAGCTTAAGATATCTTGAGATGTGACATCGCACTGCGATGAATGAATTCAAAATCGGCAATTTCAAACACTATTCTTATCAGTTTGGAAACAAATTTGACAAAATCTCGAATTCTCGATAGTTTTTAGGATTTTCTATCTTATCATATATTCAAGTAAGTGCAATTTATAGTATCAAATATGATTTCTCTCTGGCATTGTAATCAAAAGGCGCATATTTAAGTTATAGTGTACATCCTTACGAGCAATTTGACATATCATATGATTGATTTCAGAGTGGAAGCTCAGAGGTTTTATTTGAAATTGAACAAGTGTATTACAAGATTCGAAACTATTAGTTTTATCAGACGAAACAAAGTCAATGTTCCATGAAAAACTTCATGTATTGATAAAAATAACTTCATTTGTTCAATTTAAAAATATAAATATACTGTTATAACATCTGATAAGGTAAAATTCATAGCAAAGGGTGTATGAAAGTCATAGGACGTTTAAATTTGCAAACATAGTTTTTTACATTCACGTCTTCCACAAGCAATATCAATTAACATAAAGAAACAATATTTCAGCATTTAGTGTAGGAAAATATATATAAATATATAATATCACATACATTTGATTTCATGTAAGTTCAAGAAATTGAATTTTAGTCAACCACAGTGGATTTCTGGCCCACTGTGCGTTGCCAAGATATTGTCAACAGGTTTATATCTTAGATAAAACTGCGTAAAAAAATATTTCACTTGTGTTTAACCGTTAATTTTCTTTAATTAATATGTCTATAGCTATTATACTTGCTTACTATAATATAGAATTTTATAGAAGATTATATAGAATTTTTCCGTTCTATTTAATGAATTCTATCTATGCATAAGTAAATATACGAATTGTTTTAGAATTACCCTATGTATATATTATTTTTAACAATTTTTCCATCGAAATATAAGTGAATAAACATATTTTAAAAATTTAATTCAATTTTCATGTTCGTTTATTATTATTTTTAAATTTAAAAATTACATCAGGCACAATTATTATTTTATTTTTTTCTTTTAACTTCACAGTCACTTCCCACTGCTTGTTTATAACTTCTTTTATGAGATTTTATACATGTTATCTTATTGTTATCATATAAATCTCTATTATGGAGAATTTCTGTTATGCCCACTTGGTTTTCTGTTAAATTCATTTTGCTAAAATTAAGTAACTTTAAATCTTTAGATTTAAAGTTTGTATGTGATTCACAGGCTTCTCTCTTCAATATTTGTTCATTTCCTTCATTTTTATTTTTTTTCTTCTTTTGCATATTATTACTAAGAGATATAGCTTCTTCTTTTGAACTATTTGCTTTTATTTCTTGCAAACTTTCATTGTTCTGTTTATCATTATCATATATAGCAGTATTGATTGAATAATTCAATTCAGTATTGTCTTTTACTGATGACCTGATAATATAAAAATCATATTGAATAACATAAAACAATTTCAAGTTAACATTATTATCAATAACCTTTCAAAATCAAATTATATTTCTGTTATACTTACATATTATTTGATGCTCCTATTTTTATTTCAAGTTTTTTGTATGCACTTTTTACATCCTTGGAAAGAATATTTTGCCCTTTATATATTACTAATATGCTTTTAATATTTTGCCAATCCCATACTTGCGGTACATGAGATGTATAAACAACACGTAATAATATCAAAAGAAGACCAATAAATTTCTGTTGTACTTTTTTCTGAACTTCAGTAACGTTACATGACAAAAATTGACTATTATCACTTGCAAATAGATTACAAAACTCTTTGAACATGTATATAATATTATTATAAAGCTTCGTTTCTAATTTTATTCTTACATCTTCACATTTTGTATTCATGCGTTGTGTGTGCAATCGATTATTATTATAGAAAATTAATAATAATTCAAGTGCCTGACTTCTACGAAAGTACCGAATACTGCTATCAAAAGCAAAATCCACCTAAGAAATTACAAAAAATATAGTACAAAACATATAACTTATATAAAAATATGTATATGAAAATATTATAAATTATCGATATATAAGTATCAATGTATAAGTATCTGGATGTAATATATATTGTCAATTAAAACAAGATACTGTTTTACATTTTTTTTTTTGATAAATTTAGGAATATATCAAATGATTATGCCTGCAAATTACTACTTATGAGCTGGCGTCTATAATAATCAACTATGAGAAAAGCTAAATAAGAACGATAATACATGGTATAAATTGGCCATTTATTATATTTTTATCTGATAGATAAGAATATAATAAAAATACTTATATTTTTCTTGAATCCTTTCTTAGTATTATGTGACATCAGATGTTTCATGTATTAATTCATCAATGGTTTCTATTATAACAGATTATTATGCAGACTTCTGATTAAAGATTCATCATCTTGACCATTTCATGCACTTATAATGTCATAAAAAATATATATTTAAACCATTTTACAAATAACAATTTTCGGTAAAGTTAACTTCACACCATGTCGTATCATATATTAGTTTTAGATATGCTGTACATAACTTTCTCAGTTTATTGCATAAATCACTCTCGACACAGTATAAAAACCAAATCAATATAAGAACTTATTGTTTTTAACAATCTTTCAAAAATAATTCCACTAAATATCGGCTACATTCTAAAGTGTATAAAAAAAAATGTTAACTTTTATGACTGCAACTGTATATATAGCATTATACACGTCTTATTATTATAAAAATTATAAATTATTATAAAAATTATTTGTACGATTTTTAGCTTTATACCGGGTCTTCCAAAAGTGTGGAAACCCTTTAATATTTTGAAAAATACGTTTTATATAAAAATTATAGCGTTTTTAGTGACGCATTACGTAGTAAAATTAGTATGATTTTGAACTACAGTGTCAAGGTTAGATTAAGGTCACTTTCAATTTTTTAAACAGCAATTTTTTAAGCAGCAGCATCTACTTTTTATTGCATAGAGCGTACCTCGAGAGCTTTCCGAAACACTATAATAAAATATCTTTTCATTACGAACATTTTGAGTAATGAAGCTTCAAAGTTACAGTATCGCCGGCATTAGCATTACCCAAAGTGTACTACGCGGAGGTTGCCCGATTGGATTTACATCTCTTTTATGGTATGGGTAGGTGTATGTGTGTGTGTGTGTGTGCTTGTGCATGTGCATTGATGGATGCATAGATGATTGGATAGATGATGATAAGGTACGGAACAGATAAGGACTGACGACTGTCACGTCTTCTCTTTAATGACTCAAAACCCTTTGCTCCACATGTGCCCTTCAGCGTCTTAAAGTAAATGCTGAAAGTGGCTCCCATTGACCTCCTGATATGCTAATCTTTGGTAAAACGTAGAAATGGCTTTGCGATTAGTTTCAATAGGTATCAAATTCGCTTCGTTCTTTATTCGCTGCCCCAATTTTTGAATATTTTGTTTTGTAAATCTTACTCTTTATGTAGCCCCAAAATTAATAATCAAGCGGAGTCTAATCTGGTGACCGAAGCGGTCAATCCTCTCCTCCCTCTTTCCAATTCCTTTTTCCTATTCACCTTCGTGGGAAAACTTCATTTAAAATTCTACATGATCCTACATCAAAATGAGGAGGAGCTCCATTCTGCTGAAACCATATTTGAAATTATTTGGAAAAATATTTTGTATTTTTTAGCTCATAAATATGTAAGTATAAGTAGCTTATAAGTAATTGGAATTATTTGATCTAAAAGTAATCTTTCATATCTTTGAGCATTAAGATTTCCTTCAAGAAAGAAAGGTCCACTTAAATAGCGATCTATCATACCGCATCATACGTTTACTTTTTGTGGGTATTGCGTATGACATTCCCGCACCCAATCCAGATTTTCATCTGACCAGAAGCGAATTTTGATTATTAACATTTCCCATCAAAGTAAAGGTTGCCTCATCTGTGAAGACAATTTGATAAGGGAAGTTGGATCGGACATCTATTAGTTCTATCATTTTTTCACAGAAGCGTAAACGACGCTCCTCATCTCAATTTTGCAATTCTTGAACGTATTGCAGTTTGTATGGGTGAAATTTGTTTTTCTTTAAAATTCTGTATACGGATGTGGAAGCAATGTCATGAGTTTGAGCTGGTCTATTAATAAACATGTTGGGATTTTCAATAAATGTTTGCAGAACATCAAGCTATTCCTCTTCGTTAGTTGCAGACGATGGTATACCTGTTTTAGCGCGATTTCTTACGCTATCAATTTCTTTAAAACGTTGTATTGTTTTTAAAACGATGGATTTAGAAATTCGACAATTCGAATATATGTCATTAAATAATCAAACAACAGCAGCGTACGACCGCTCATTATTACCCCATCCATGCATCTTTAGGATAGTGACTCTTTCACGTTCCGACAATTTGCCAGCCATTTTTAGCCATTAAACGTATAATTTTTAATTTATTAGTACGTTTTTGGTTTGGACAGTTATAGCTTCGGAACAGTTTGGAAGTTTTACTCATTAAAAAGAGGAGATATGGTGACAAGTCCAATTTACACGCTGAGTCCCAGGTACTCGCTGGCGTCGTTCACAGTCCCTATCTGTTCCGTAACTTATCAGACTACAGAAGTTTGCGTCGCTTACCGCTGGCCTCCCCACTCCGGGCGTTCGCTAGCCGTCAAGCGCCTAATACAGCAGTGTCATATGTTGTCACACCGGATAATGTGGCGGCAAGTAATATAATGTCGCATAATATTAAAATCTGTTTTATTATTCTTTCTGACTATTCATTGTAATCAGACGCACACGCACACGCACACGCACACGCACACGCACACACACACACACACCCGCACCTGCACCCACACGCGTACACGCACGCACCCGCACACGCGCGCGCGCGCATGCACGCACGCACACACGCATGCACGCACACACGCACGCACGCACGCACGCACGCACGCACGCACGCACGCACGCACGCACGCACGCACGCACGCACGCACACACACACACACACACACACACACACACACACACACACACACACACACACACACACACACACACAAAACCATAATAGAAGTATAAATCCGCCCGGGCAACATCCGCGTACACCTTGTGTAATTCTAATACCGGCTGGACTATAACTTCCAAGCTTCATTATTTAAAATGTTCTTAATGAAAGAATATTTTATAGTGTTTTGGAAAGCTCTCCAAGTACGCTTTAAAAATATGCAATAAAAAGTAGGGATTGCTATTTAAAAAATTGTAAGTGACCTTAATCTGACCAATGTAGTTCAAAATCATACTAATTTTACTATGTAATGCGTCACTAAAAACCCTATAACTTTTGTATTGAACAGTTTTTTCAAAAATGTATATTTTTCAAAATATTAAGGGGTTTCCACTTTTGGAAGACCCGATATATAGAGTAATGCGAAATTTCCGCATTCGAAATACAAGACATATTTTATGCTAAAATAAACAATTTTTTCCTTTAGCAAAATTGCGTCCGACAAGTAGTTTTTACAGGAGAGCGTATCAAAATTAATGAATAAGTCTCTCTCTATGTAGCGCTCTAGTCTATGTAGCGCTCAGGGCCGGCGCGCGTGCCTCACTCGCGTGTAGCTAGTCAGTGATTAGTATTCATAAATAATGTTTTTTAAGACGCTTATATGGCTTTGTTGTGATTAGTTTACAACAAAGCTTATGGCTGTACTTAAGACAATCTTAAATAATAAAAATTAACTATGAACAATACTGGGATTTGACCTTCTTCCATATTGTATTGTTTAAATAATGAAAAGTTAATAAAATAAGTACTGCCTTTATTTCATACGTAATAAATGAATAAAAAATTGTTTGATTGCAATATATTATCTAAAAATAAAAGCAAATGTAAATGGTAATATGCTTTGTGAGTTGTAAAATCCCGGTATTGTTGTCATGTCCTGTACTCCGAATGCGGGAATTTCGGATCTCCCTGTATAATATATGATAACTCTAATTATAATGTAATGAAGTATAACACGATGTATATAAAGTTGAATTCGAAGAAACCACGATGAAATTAATAATTGAAATGTCATTATTTTCCCCTTACTGCTATGTATTCCTTGTAGATTGTCCAGATATTTCATCCAAATATTCATATATCAATTTCATAAATTATTTGTTTTAGTACATACCAATGCAGATGCAAGTTGCCAGTTACCTTTCCAACAAAGCTGTAATACACCTTTAAATAACATAAATGAAAGGACGCAATCCCTTTTTTTAAAGAATGCAGTTAAGTTCTCGTCATAAATGTTAATAACACCTTCCATTGATAAATTGGTTTGTTGCATATATCTTACAAGAAAAGTACAACACTCTGCTAATTTATCACTTATTTCTTGATAGATTGAAGCGGAACGTTCTCCTTTTTCGATTAAAACCTTTAAAAGATACCATGTTATTTACAGAATTTATATTTAATTAATAAAACTAATTACCTTTAACACTGTCGTTAATAAATTATCATCAACATTTGTTATATCGTTAAACTTTTTCACCGCTGCTAACTTTCTCAAGCAAGCACGAATTCTATGCTCAAGAGGTTTTTGATGTGGATCTTTTATACAAAATTCTAGTAAAGAAAAAAGTGGCACAATGATGTCCACAATAATTGCCATAGATGGATAAGTCTCTAAATATATATCCAACAAATCTATGACACGAACTCTAAAATGTGTCAAAGCTTGATCCGTTTTTTCTTGCTTTTTATTACGACCTTGACGGTTTACTCGTAAAATTTTGAACGCTGTTGCTAAAGATTTATCTAATCGCTTGGCTTCGTCATCATTTATTTGATCTACATCAATATCTTCTTCGTCAGTTTTAGTTGCAGCATCACCTAAAGCTCGATGCACTGCTATTCGCAATCTATCTGTCAATGTTTCATCTTCATCTAAAATTTCATTATCAGATCCAGATTCACTGTCTTTTGATGAAACTTCACTATTTGAAGCATTCTCTATATCATCATCGTCTGATTCATTTTCTTCTGTACCTGAACTTTCATCACTTTCTTCTATGGTAAGCGCATTATCGTTATTTCTTATATCTAATACCTAGAAAAATATACGTAATGATATAAAAATATTTGATAATTTATATTGTAATAATAAACACTACAAATTTTAATATTGGGGACTTGAATAAGTTCTCGCTGTTTCTCGACAGATGATGTTATCTTAGCCTTTTTGCATCGAGCAATACTACAACCAACTTCATCGTGAAGCTCCACCATTAGGCTCGAAGTAACAGTATATGTTATTCCGCCGAAGCGTAAACAATATATTTTTTCATAGCCTTAATATGTCGAATTTCGTGCCAAAAAAAGAGTATTTGCGGGGAATTTTACTGCATTACATTTTTCAAAAAAAATCTGCAGCTGAAGCACATAGAATTCTTGTGGAGACTTACGGCGACCATGTTCTGTCGGAAACAACATGCAAAGATTGGTTTAGATGCTTTAAAAATAATGATTTTGATGTTGAAGATAAAGAACGCTCTGGCGCACCGAAAAAGTTTGAAGACGAAGAATTGGAAGCATTACTCGATGAAGACTCATGTCAGACGCAAAATGAACTTGCAGAATCATTAGGAGTTGATCACATAACAGTTGCCAAACGTTTAAAAGCATTAGGAATGATTCAAAAGCAAGGAAATTAGGTGCCGTACGAATTGAAGCCGAGAGACATCGAACGGTGTTTTTTTACGTGTGAACAGCTGCTCCAATGGCAGAAAAGGAAAGGTTTTTTGTATCGTATCGTGACTGGTGATGAAAAGTGGATACACTACGATAACCCGAAGCGTAGAAAATCGTGGGATAAGCCCGGCCATGCATCAACATCGACGGCAAAGCCGAATATCCATGGTTCCAAGCTCATGCTCTGTATTTGGTGGGATTAGCTGGGTATGGTATATTATGAGCTCCTCAAATCCAACGAAACTATCACGGGAAATCGCTATCGACTACAATTGATGCATTTGAGCCGAGCATTGAAGGAAAAACGGCTGCAATACGAGGAGAGACACGACAAAGTAATTTTGCAGCATGATAACGCTCGACCACATGTTGCAAAACTGGTCAAACCTACTTGGAAACGCTTAAATGAGAAGTCCTCCCGAGAAGAAATCCCACCCGCCGTATTCACCGGACATTGCTCCTTCCGATTACCACTTGAAGATGCCAAAAAATGGATCAATTCGTGGATAACCTCAAAAGATGAGTCATTTTTTCGACATGGTATTCGTATGCTGCCAGAAAGATGAGAGAAAGTAATGGCTAGCGATGGACAATACTTCCAATGACACGTTCTTTACCAATTTTTTAAAATAAAGCATTCATTTTCACGGAAAAACAGCGAGAACTTATTCAAGTCCCCAATAATTTCGATTTATTTGGAAATTATATATGTATAGCTATATGTATGTGGTGTGTGCTTCAATCTATCAACATATACATACACGCCCGCACGCACGCACACAGTGTCCCAAAAGTCGCGGAACGGCTGAATATCTCGAACATAAAGCATTTTATAGAAAAAATATTTCATACAAAGGTAGTAGAATTTTAAGTGACACTATACAACAATATTAATATATTTTAGGTGATTTTTATCTGAAAATTTTTTATTTGCCTAATATTTTTGGAGATATTTAAGAAAAACTTTGTAATTTTTTTCAATACTTAGCTTACAATATTTCAGTAATCATTTGTCAGAAAAAAGGCAGTACTAAACTTTTTTATTCTGGTCTCAACAATATGCTATTATAATAGTGTCCTTTTGTTAACCTGATGATTTTTGGAAATAGTAACTTTTGTTAACCTGATGATTTTTGGAAATTTCAAAATCAAGTTAATAAAAGTTAAAGCCTTATTGTAACAGCATATTCTTGATACTAAATAAAGTAAAAAAACTTTTTCTTCTAATGAATAGTTACTGAGATATTGTAAACTAAATATTAAAAAAGTTACTAAATTTTCCTTAAATATCTCATAAAATATTAAGTAAATAAAAAAATGTTTCATACAAAAGTTGTTAAAATTAATTAGTAAAAAAAGATAATATAATAAAAAATAAAGATTTCCATATGAAAATTTCAAAGTGATGTTTATATGACTTTGATAACGCTATTCAAAGTTATATTAATATTGCCATATAACGTATCACTTGAAATTCTACAACTTTTGTATAAAATATTTTTCTCTAAAATGCTTTATTTTTAAGATATTTATATGTCCTGCGATCTTTGGAAAATTCTATATCTTATAAACACACACATATACATCCACGTATATATAAAGAAATTTATTCATTAATTTTAGATAAAGAATTACACAAAAGCTACTTGTGTGAATATAAAAATCCTTAAATTTTAGAAATTTTAAAAGATTAGAGATCATATATTAGTCAATTAAGAGCTTCTTTTGTAATTCTTATGTTACGTATATAAAAGAACACTAATATTGCTTTGCATATTATGTTCTCGAAATTATGTACTTTACTTGTGTAAATCAAGAGGCTCGGTACTGCCTAGCGCCAAGTTCAAGCGCAACGAAGTTGCGCCTGAACATCGCGAGGCACACCGTGCCTATATTACGTGAAACTGCAAGATGAAACGAGGTGAGATATTCATATCTCAGCAATGGCTAAACTGATCGAGTTTTTTCAATTCCAATTGATGCGGCCTTAAAAAATAGCAAAAAAAGTTTCCTTGTACTTTTTGTGTACGTTATCTCTGAATGGAGTTATAGTAAGATAAAGTCCGAATCACGGAAAATTTCGATTCAGTAAGAAAGAAACGCAAGACGCACAGGAGTGAAGATATGTGTGCATCTCGCTTTTCCGATACCAGAGACGTTACGAGCACGCAGAAGAGCGGCGAGTGCGAGTGAGCAAGCGATATATATATATACAGTCTGTAAAGTAACAGCGTGCAAGGCATAAATGGCAGTTGGCTTCAAATATCGTCCTAGTTTTTTGTGAGCCGATAGATGAAATCTTTGTCGTGAATGCTTTGTTACAAAAGATTCAGTTGGCGTCGAACTTTAACCTGAGAAACACGTTAACCGCCATGAGTGCCGCATACGCATCGCGCTACGAGGTTGTGTTCTTATGTTCCCACCTCAAAGAACCAAAAATGTCATATGCAGTGGCTGCTAAATACATGAGAAAGTCAAAATCGTTCGTCGCTAAGTGGGTTCAGCAATATAAGAAGATCAAAAATGTCGATGACTTGCCAGAACATGGCTCGATAGGCAAAATGACGCCGAATATGGAAAAAAAATTGTGAATTTGTTTAAGCGGAACCCGACCTTAATGCTTAAAATTTATGAGAAGTGTTTGTTGCTGACTGCTGAACGATGCTTCATAAAAAAAAAACGAGGACTGGATCTTACAGGAAGACAACGACCCAAAACACCGGAGCAAGCTTTGCACCGAGTGGAAAGAGCAGTCTGGCATCGTCACTTGATTGGCTATCGCAGTCGCCAGATGCAAATCCCATTGAAAATGTGTGGGCATATCTCAAGCACAAGCTTCGAGGAAAAAGTGTGCACTTTGAAACGGCTGACACAACAAATTCGTCTCATTTGGAGGTCTTTACCGAACGAATACGCAGTCAACTTAGTGGAAAGTATGTCTCGGAGATGCCAGGCAATTATCAATGCCGGTAGTGACTGGACTCATTATTAATGGTATAGCATTTTTCTTCTCATGGAGTACAACAAATCCATGTACTTAAAAATCATTAAAAATAAATGTTTCTACACATTAACCCGTGCACGCTCTTACTTTACAGACTATATATACAGGATTTGTCAAAAGTGTGGAAACCCTTAAATAATTTTTGTAAAAACGAAAATATCAAAAACGGTAAAACACGTATTTTGATTTTTCAAAAAAGCTACCCTATGACATGGATACCGATCATTCCCCACCTCCTGCGCGGGGGTAAAAGGGGAGTTGAAAATTCTAAATTGGACTAAGGGTCGAGTGGGGGCTCATTTGAAAGGTCTTTTCATAACAAACACACCCTTAAAATTTTAAGTCGCTACGACCCCCCCCCCCATTAAAAATGGCGGCCGTTCAAATTTTGAAATTTCATGCATTTAGTGTTATCTAGGATCAACTGCGTTGCACGAATCTGATTCCTTGTGTGTGTGTGTGTGTGTGTGTGTGTGTGTGCGTGCGTATGTGTGTACGTGCGTATGGCTAAACAAGTGTGAATGTGTCGTGATAGGTTGCAAAACAGACGATTGAAAACTGTCATCTCTCTTTAATGATTCAAAACCTTTTACTCCGTGTTTTAAAATAAATTTTATTCAGTGTGTTGTAAATGCTGAAAGTGGCTGCCATTTACTTCCTGACAATATGCCAATCTTTGATAGAATGCAGAAATGGCTCTACGATACGTCTCAAAAGGTATCAAATCTATTTCATCCCTTATTCGCTGTATCAATTCTTGGATGCTTTCAGGTTTTGTTTTGTAAACTTTACTCTTCAGGTATCCCCATAGATAATAATCAAGAAGAGTTAGATCTGATGACCGAGGTGGCCAATCCTTCTCCTCCCTCATTTCTGTTCCTTCTTCCTATCCATCGTAATGGAAAAGTCTCATTTAAAATTTGACGTGGCCCTAAACCAAAATGAGCAGGAGCTCCATCATGCTGAAACCATATTTCTTCGAAATTATTTGGAAAAATATTTCGTATGGCTGGAATTATTTGATCTACAAGTAATCTGTCATATCTTTCAGCGTTCTGATTTTCTAAAAAAAAAAAATAAAAAAAAAAACGGTCCTATTAAGTAACTATCTATTATTCTACACCATACATTTATTTTTTGTGGGTATTGTGTGTGAGTTTCCCGCACCCAATTCGGATTCTCATCTGACCAGAAACGAAAATTTTGATTAACTTCTCCCGTTAACGTGAAAGTTGCCTCGTCTGTAAAAACAATTTGATAAGGGAACATGGACCGGACATCTATTAGTGCCATCATTCTTTCACAGAAACCTATACGACGCTCCACATCTCCGTCTTGCAATTCTTGAACATATTGTAGTTTGTATGGATGGAACTTGTTTTCCTTTAAAATTCTCCAAACGGACTTGGGAGCAATATCGTGAGTTTGAGTGGCTCTATTAATAGTAGAATTGGGACCTTCAATAAATGTCTGCAGAACATCAAGTTGTTTTTCTTCGTTAATGGCAGGTCTCCCTGATTTAGGGCGATTGTTTACGCTACCAGTTTCTCTGAAACGTTCCATTGTTTCTAAGATAGTGGACTTATTAATTCGACGATTCGGATACGTTTCATTAAATAATTGAGCGACAGCAGCGTACGACCGCTCGTTATCACCCCATCCACGCATCATGAAGATAGTAATTCTTTCACGTTCCGACAATTCGCCAGCCATTTTTTAAATGTTTAATTTTTAATCTGCCTAAGATCTGTGAAAACTGATTTTAAGTAGCCGTGAGAACAACTGATTTTAAGTAGCCGTGAGAAAACTGATTTTAAGTAGCTGTGAGAACAACTGATTTTAAGTAGCAGTGAGAACAACTGATTTTAAGTAGCCGTGAGAACAACTGATTTTAAGTAGCAGTGAGAACAGCTAATTTTAAGTAGCCGGTTGATCCTGGATAACACTAAGTGCATGAAATTTCGAAATTTGAACGGCCGCCATTTTTAATGGGGGGGAGGTCGTAGCGACTTAAAATTTTAAGGGTGTGTTTGTTATGAAAAGACCTTTCAAATGAGCCCTCACTCGACCCTAAGTCCAATTTAAAATTTTCAACCTCCCTTTTATCCCCGCGTACCAGGGGATGGGGAATGATCAGTATCCATGTCATAGGGTAGCTTCTTTGAAAAATCAAAATACATGTTTTACCGTTTTTTGATATTTTTATAAATTTTCATTTTTATAAAAATTATTTAAAGATTTCCACACTTTTGACAAACCCTGTATATACAGGGTGTCCCATTTAACCTGACAAATCGTAATATCTGGAAAACTACATGTCGGATCAAAAAAAGTGGGTAATGAAATTTGTTCGTCTCGAAGGGGGACATCCAATGATATCAACAAACTCAACCTCCCACCCCACTCCCGGGGGTGAGGGTGGGGGGCAACTTTGAAATCTTAAATGGGAACCCCCATTTTTTATTGCAGATTCGGATTCTACGCCACAAAATACGTAAGTTTCGTCCGAAACTTTTTTTTGATTCGTGGATAGATGGCGCTGTAATCGCAAAAAATTAGATTTTCTGCAATTCTCCAGAAATGATCATTGGAAAAATAAAGAAATACCTGTTCAATATTTTTAAAAATATTTTTAAAAAACATAATGACAGTTATTCCCCCCCCATCCCCTCGGGGTAGGGTGGGTGGTAACGTTCAAATCTCAAATGGGAACCCACATTTTTCATTGCAGAATTAGATTTTACGTGAAGTTTTTATGGAAACAATTTTTTTCATTCGTGATAGATAGCGTTGAATTTTTCCGAGAAACCACTTTTAGCGTTACCCAGAAACAACGACGAGGACGTAGTAGCTTTCTGCTACTACAAGCACCCCGATGGTGAGAGGCGAGGGGACTCACCTAAAACAAGCACCCCGATGGTGAGAGGCGAGGGGTCTCACCTAAAACAAGCACCCCGAAGAGAACAGAAAGCTACTACGTCCTCGTCGTTGTTCCTGGATAACGCTAAAAGTAGTTTCTCTGAAAAATTCAACGCTATCTATCACGAATGAAAAAAATTGTTTCCATAAAAACTTCACGTAAAATCTAATTCTGCAATGAAAAATGTGGGTTCTCATTTGAGATTTGAACGTTACCACCCACCCTACCCTGAGCGGATGGGGGGGAATAATTGTTATGTTTTTTAAAAATATTTTTAAAAATATTGAACAGGTATTTTTTTATTTTTCAATCCCATCATCATTTCTGGAGAATTGCAGAAAATCTAATTTTTTGCGATTACAGCGCCATCTATCACGAATCAAAAAAAAAGTTTCGGACGAAACTTACGTATTTTGTGGCGTAGAATCCGAATCTGCAATAAAAAATGGGGGTTCCCATTTAAGATTTCAAAGTTGCCCCCCACCCTCACCCCCGGGAGTGGGGTGGGAGATCGAGTTTGATATCATTGGATGTCCCCCTTCGAGACGAACACATTTCATTACCCACTTTTTTTGATCCGACATGTAGTTTTCCAGATATTACGATTTGTCAGGTTAAATGGGACACCCTGTATATATATATATATATATATATATATATATATATAGAGAGAGAGAGAGAGAGAAGGTGAGAAAGAGAGGGGAGGGAGGGGGAGTGTACGCCACAGAGAGGGAGATAACAGAAGATAAGAGGGATGGGGAAGATGTGAGAAAGAAAGTGAGAGAGAGAGATGGGAGAGTGAGAGAGAAAACCTCTGAAGATAATGAGGTGAGAATAGTATTATGCGACACGGTATGTAGTGATGTTCATCATTTGATTACTAGTCAGCTGGGACGATTTGATCAGCTGTGCTATCGAAAAATCGATACCGATGCTTATTGACTCGTCATCTAAGGAGATCGCTTTTCAATTTTAAGGACCGCTATTGATTTTTCTATGACACAGCTGATCAGATCGTCCGTGTTGACCAGCAATCAAATGATGGTAGTCATTACATATTGTGGCCTAGTGCGTAACATAAAAAAGGTAAAAAAGAAGGCGCCAAATATTATACCAAAGCTAAGTATGCATGCGCAACATGTATTGTGTTATTGAAATGTGTTTGAATTGAATTGTGTTTTTAGAAATCTCAAACTCAAATTATTTTTTTTCATACATCTATACCAAATTCAAATTATTTTTTTTAATATATAACATATATGGCAAAACGTTATATAACATATATAACAAACTATCATTTTTCCTCAAGATATATATATGTAACATAAGTTTTACAAGTAAAACTTGTTTTTTTTTCAAAATACATATATACTAACCCAATTATTTTTTTTTAAAGATATATATGTACATAACATGCATGTAACATATAAGTTTTTACAAATAGAACTTACCTAACTACAAAAAAGTGATATCAAAAATATAAAACTTACCTTTTTAAACAAAAAGGTAAAAAAGATCGCCAGATAGACGCGCAACATGTATTGTGTTATTTTTAGAAATTTCAAACTCGAACTATTTTTTTTTAATATATATGTAACATAAATTTTTAACATAAAAACATAAATTTTTAACATAAAAATAAGTAAAACTTAACTATAATACTATAATACAACTATAATAACTATAATACAACTCTACAAAAAACATTGTTCTACAAAAAAAGTGATATAACAAAATAGTAGCACCAACTGAAAAACTCTACTCAACATTAACTCTGCAAATGAGAGCGATTTGCAATTTGAAGATAAATGTATCCAAAACTTTTAATGACATACAGCCCGGTTTCGGAAATAGTGTCTTCATTATTTACTAGAATACTGAGTTATATGGTTATTTTATTTGTTATTATAACAAGTTAGTTGCACAATGCAATAAAAAATATTTAATGCAAAAAATCTTGGCGCAGCCGCACCAAAAACTAATGATAAATTTGTGATGCGCGCGAACTATTAATATTGTTGTGTCCGAGCCACAAGGTTTGTAGCGCCGTCCGTTGTCCGTGAGCTTTAGGCATCTGATTTTGACAACTGAACAAAGATTGTCTGGACGACGGAAAATCGATAAGAAAAAAACAACAGCTGACAGAGAGTCTCCGGCAAGCTGTCATCGTAGACAAACGCGAGAATTGTAGATCAGAGAATTATTCTTGTTTAAAACTTGAGTGAGCTGCGCTGTAAATAGTAAAGCTTGTTATTCTTACGCGAGTGTTTTCATTTACCTGAGTGCAAGCGCGAGTGTGAGAGTGAATGCAACAATATATTTTATTTTATATATTCATCGTATGAATATATGAAACATATATCACACCGTTCATTGATGAAACATTCTTCTAATATTAAAATGTCTAAAACTTATACAATAGTAAAATGTAAATCATTCCCTTACAAAAACAGTTTAATATAAAATACAATTAAAATAGGCATATCAAAATAATATTCGAATATGTCGAATATTAATATAATATATATTAAATATAAATATAATAAATCATGTTGTCATGTATGTATTAAACAAATTTTAGTTCGATATAGGTTTTGATGCAGCCGCGCCAAGATTTTTTGCATTAAATATTTTTTATTGCATTGTACAACTAATTTGTTATAATAACAAGTAAAATAACCATATAACTCAATGTTCTAGTAAATAATGAAGACACTGTTTGCGAAGTACTAGGCTGTGTGTCATTAGGAGTTTTGGATATTTCTTTGGATTTATCTTCAGATTGCAAATACGCTCTTATTTGCAGAGTTGATGTTGAGTAGAGTTTTTTAGTTGATGCCACTATTTTGTTATATCACCTTTTATGTAGAACAGTGTTTTTGTAGAATTTTATTATAGTTATAAGTTTTACTTGTAAAAATTTATGTTACGTACATATATATCTAAAAAAGAAAAATAATTTGAGTTTGAAATTTCTAAAAATGATACGATACGTGTTATGTGTGTACTTGGCGCTTTTTGTTTAAAAAGGTAAGTTTATATTTTTGATATCACATCTTTTTTGTAGCTGGGTAAGTTTTATTTGTAAAAACTTATATGTTACGTACATATATATTTTGAAAAAAAGAAAATATATATAATACTTACAGCTAATATTTGATAGATAGCAGATGAAGTCAAATATGGACAGATATGTGGAAATACACAGCCAACTAATGAACGTAATAGATGATTATTCCTAGATAAAAGAGATAACAAAAGATCCACTACTACTTCAACCCAATGTGGTTCTTCTTTTATAGTTGCATTGGTCTGAGTGTGTTCTTTGGAATTTTTAATTAATCTTTTGTAACAGCACTGAAGTTCATTAATCGACATCACTGCCATTTCAGGTTCGGAGAATAATTGCAGACCCATGTGTAAATTCATTGTATGGAATATCGGTAAAGCTTCTGCATTCTTTGTAGTATTCTCTAATTTATCAATCAAATCTATTACTCTTTTCCAAGCATCAAATGTTACATCATTCAATGATGACTTTAATCGTATGGTATTAGATCTCAATTTTGAATCAAATTCATGGACAAGTGCACTTAATAAATTTCGGACATCATCCAATTTTGGTAATTTATAATCCAGCGCACGATAAAAAGAATCTTTAAGTTGTACTAAAAAATAAATATTAAATATATCAATTTTTACATTTAGATAGTAACTTTAGACAAACATGGCAAACTTACGCGCCAGATCTATTCCAACATTTGGCACTTCACATAAACCATGATTAAACAAATATATAAGTTGTGTAAGTCTCCAGTCCTGTTTTGAAAGAGTCTCCGGATGTCCCAATAATCTAAATTTAGAAAAGGAAAAATAAAATTCAATTTAATAATGTACATTCTCACAATAATATATAGTAATGTATAAATTATATTAAACTTTTCCCTATGTTGCTTCTAATAATATATAGTAATGTATAAATTATATTAAACTTTTCCCTATGTTGCTTCTAATATACGAAATATTTCAACAAAAAGAATCACTTAAGAAAAATTATTTCATCATAAAATATTAAAAATATCTTTTAATTATTTTCAATTAAACTATTGCTTTAAAAAAGACATTTAATATGTATAGAATATAACGATAAAATTGATATTAATTTTATGTTTAAAATTCATAAAATTTTTTTAATAATTTGAAAACAAAAATCTTAATATGAAAATGTAAATACTATAATAATTTTCCAAATAATAATTAAAACTAACTAGCTATAACAATTAAAATATTTGCACTCTTGTATAGTACAATATTTAACAATAAAACATGCATATGTATATGCATTTTTCATGTTGACAGAAAAATTATATATATATGCCATAAGTTCATCTATTTTTATCGAAATAAATGTATTGTATACACAAATAATATTCTTATAAAAATATTGTGAAAAATATATTTTTATACAAGTTTAGAAATAAGCTATTATATAACATGTTTGTTCGTTCTATATCTTACAAGATTACATCTAAGGTAAATACTATACAACAAAAAAATGCAAGAATAAACTCATTTCATATCAAAACGTTTGTTGTAATTTCTTGATATATCATATAGGAATATTTTGCTTCAGTATTTTTATATAAATATTATTTACTTACAAGGAGATGACGCCAATTAGAAAATCGTTTTTCGAACGAGTCATAATGCGTTCGATAGCTTGTATGTAGGTGATGGAAACCCTAGAGCCGTTCGTGTCAATGCGCCTTTGTTTAAGAGAATTTAAGAGACAAAGTTAGGGTCACGCAACTACATCGCACATAAACAGAACTTTACGACCTCTTTCGAGTAAGCGACGTAGCTGAGGAGACTAAGGCTCTCACACATAGATTTTTGCACCGGCGGCGAGCGTTCGGATCCTACCGACGACTGCTTCACTTCATGGTTTTTTTTCTTCTTTTCTTTAATTTTCGACATATAGTAATACGTTATTAATAATTATTTATTTATTTTTAATTTATTTCGTTTTTATATAAAAAAATAAGGACATTTCGGGATATTTGAACGCAATATGAAATAAAAAATATATAAATCGTATGAACTGATTATATATTTTTCAAGCAACGTATGAATTTTATACATGTCAAAATCAAATACAAACTTTATAAATGTCTACATATTATAAAATGTTTCCATCGCTTCGCAGTGTTGTGGATGAGAATTCATGTAAAAACATTGGAAACATAAAACTTTGTCGCACCACTAACATTTTATAAATGAATTATGTTGTTCACATACGCATTTTTTATTATAAATATTTGGAGGAAAGCATAGTTGGTTAACATTTAAAAACATTTCTCTTTCGTCAGCTAATTTGGACGCATACCAAACATACTTGAAGCATACATTTAAATCCAAGATTTAAATCCAAGATTTAAATCCAAGATTTAATGTATGCTAAGATTAAATGTATGCTTCAATATGCATGGTATGCGTCCAAATTAGCTGACGAAAGAGAAATGTTTTTAAATGTTAACCAACTATGCTTTCCTCCAAATATTTATAATAAAAAATGCGTATGTGAACAACATAATTCATTTATAAAATGTTCGTGGTGCGACAAAGTTTTATGTTTCCAATGTTTTTACATGAATTCTCATCCACAACACTGCGAAGCGATGGAAACATTTTATAATATGTAGACATTTATAAAGTTTGTATTTGATTTTGATATGTATAAAATTTATACGTTGCTTGAAAAATATATAATCAGTTCATACGATTTATATATTTTTTATTTCATATTGCGTTCAAATATCCCGAAATGTCCTTATTTTTTATATAAAAACGGAATAAATTAAAAAATAAATAAATAATTATTAATAACGTATTACTATATGTCGAAAATTAAAGAAAAGAAGAAAAAAAACCATGAAGTGAAGCAGTCGTCGGTAGGATCCGAACGCTCGCCGCCGGTGCAAAAATCTATGTGTGAGAGCCTTAGTCTCCTCAGCTACGTCGCTTACTCGAAAGAGGTCGTAAAGTTCTGCTTATGTGCGATGTACTTGCGTGACCCTAACTTTGTCTCTTAAATTCTCTTAAACAAAGGCGCATTGACACGAACGGCTCTAGGGTTTCCATCACCTACATACAAGCTATCGAACGCACTATGACTCGTTCGAAAAACGATTTTCTAATTGGCGTCATCTCCTTGTCAGTGTACTTATATGTCATTACTTAAATTATTATAATACAAATATAAACTTATTATTATAGTTTCTTCATAAGATTTTTATATCAATATCAATGTATAAGACGCCTTATTGTATCTTATTCGAGCGTTTTACGAGGGTAGTCCCAGAAGTACCTGACCTAACAAAGAAAACACAAAAAATTTGGAAACAAATATCTTTATTTCTCTACATAGTCTCCTTTTAGTTCAATACACTTTTCCCAGCGATGTTCAATAGCTTCGATACCCTGTTTATAGTAGGAATCGTCGAGCTCCTCAAAATAGCCATCAACCGTAGACTCCACCTCTTCATTGTTGGCAAATATTTTACCACCGAGCCATTTCTTCAAATTTGGAAACAGAAAATAATCCGAGGGGACTAAATCTGGCGAATAGGGTGCGTGAGGAAGCAATTCAACTTTAACTCATTGATTTTGGCCATCGCGATAACGGATGTGTGAACTGGTGTATTGTCTTGATGAAACAAAATTTCTTTTTCGCCAAATGCGGCCGTTTTTTCTTGATTTCATCATTCAAACGCTGCAATAAGTTCGCATAATACTCGCCGTCGATTGTTTTTCCTTTCTGAAGATAATCAATGAAAATTATCCCATGCGCATCCCAAAAAACTGACGCCATGACCTTGCCTGCAGATGGAACTGTCTTCGCCGTCTTTGGAGCCGATTATCCCCTTTCAGTCCATTGTTTTGACTGTTCCTTCGTCTCTATTGTGTGAAGCGATAGTCCCATGTTTCATCCATGGTTATGAATCGACGCAAAAACTCGGCTTTATTGCTGTGAAACTTCGTCAAACACTCGACTGAAACATCCTCACGACGCTGTTTTTGTTCCATTGTGAGTAATCGCGGCACCCATCTTGCGCACAGTTTTCTCATGTCCAAATTTTCAGTCAATATGCGATGTACATCACTTTTTGAAATGCCTACCATGTCTGCTAACTCGCGCACTTTCAGTTGACGGTCATCCAATACCATTTTGTGGGTTTTCTTCACCATTTCTGGCGTGGTCACCTCATTTGGTCGACCACTGCGATGTTCGTCTTGGTAGCTCGTACGACCTCGTTTAAACTCTGCCACCTAATATTTTACTGTTGTAAACGAAGGAGCAGACTCCCCCAGAGTAGAATCTAGCTCCGCTTTAATATTGGTTGGACTGAGGCCTTTCAAGTGAAAGTATTGTATCACATAACGATAACCAATTTTTTCCATGTTTACAAATCCACTGAGAGCGTTCACTATTGATGGCTGCCAAACAAATACTAAACAACGTAGCGTCATCAAACTTCAAACTTAAACTTTATAAGGTTGGTACTTTCTACCATAGTCATTCTTTTCAAACAACAACCACCATCTATACGTCAGGTCAGATACTTCTGGAACTACTTTTGGAACAACATAATCATTATAGTCTTCTTTAATAAACTTATTAATTAAAGATCAGGCAATTATAAATAATAGGACCAATCTCATTGTTTTCAATAATCTTGAAATATTTTAAATGCTAAAAGACACTGAGCGTACTTATAAAAGTTGCTTATTATTTATTAAAGTTGTTTATAAAAAAAGTTTAAAAGACTAAAAATTAATATGTTATCAAGGTTATAATCCTGATATTCACAAAATTATAACTGTTATGCATTATTTAAAATCATTAACAAACAAATATGATATATACTGGATGATTCGAAACAATCAGTTGTCCTTAATATACCATATTCTTGGGCAAATTCTAAGATATTTTTTTTCTTGCAAAATGTTATCTAATGCTTAGTTACTGAGTTATTAAGATAAATAGTTCGTTTATTATGGGCTGAATACAGAAGGCAGGTAAGGACGGAACAATTGACCGTTGGGGCGCATGTCGTGTAGGTACTGACGTTGAGCGCTTGGTGCGATGTGTGCTGATCGACGCAGGTAATAAAATTCATCCATATTATTTTTAAAACCTAAAAATTTTAACAATCGCGGGTGTAATAGCAAATATAGTATTGTTGCGTTCACTCTCGCACTCGCGCTTGCACTCAGGTAAATGAAAACACTCGCGTAAGAATAACAAGCTTTACTATTTACAGCGCAGCTCGCTCAAGCTTTAAATAAGAATAATTCTTTATTTGATAATTCTCGCGTCTGTCCTCGATAACAGCTGGTCAGAGACTCTCATTCAGCTGTTGTTATTTTCTTCTTATCGATTTTCCGTCGTCCAGACAATCTTCGTTCAGTTGTCAAAATCAGCATCAGATGCCTAAAGCTCACGGACAACGGACGCTGCCACAAACCTTGTGGCTCGGACACAACAGTATTATAAATTAGTAGGATATTAATTGTTCCGTCCCTGCCTACCTTCTGTACCCGGCCTGTAATAGACGAACTATTTATCTTACAACTCAGTAACCAAACATCGGATAACATTTTGCAAGAAGAAAAATGATCTTAGAATTTGCTCAAGAATATGGCATATTAAGGACAACTGATTGTTTCGAATTATCTTGTATAATATTATACGTTCTCTCTCTCTCCTCCCCCTCCAACTCTCCCTCCCGCCCCTACTCTCTTTCTCTCTCGCGCACTCTCTCTCCTACCCCTCCCCCCTCTCTTTCGCATCTCGCTCACCTCTCTCTCTCCTTCCCTTCTTTCTTTCACCTATAAATTAATAAGTCTATTTTGTATTAAAATAATTTTAAAAAAGTTTAAGGTCCATAGAAAAGTTACGAATTTAAATGTACTACTGTGATCAAAAAATAAGGTGAATTTTTCATTTAAACTTCGCCGATACAATAAAATCATGAAATTATTTTTTTGTGGGTTGGTAGCACTGTTTTTGACATCTATGTAGAGTTTCATATCAATATATTCAATTGCTGCAGAGCTATATGTGTTTTTGTAAACATACAAAAATGAGTTTTTCGATTTTTACTATGTCTGATTTTGTTGAGCAAAGAATTTGCATTAAATTTTGTTTGCGGAATGAATATTCTGCCGCGGAAACGTTGAGGATGTTGCAGAAGGCCTTTGGTGATAAGGCTATATCGCAAAAAAATGTTTACAAGTGGTACAAAGACTTCAAAGAAGGCCGAGAACGAGTTCAAGATGAACAGCGCCCCGGACGACCATCAACATCTACCGATGAAAGCCACGTCAAGGAAATCAAAGATTTGCTGTTCGAAAATCGTCGATTGACAATTAGAGACCTTGCTGATGCTACGGGCATTTCATTTGGATAAACCCAAACCATTTTAAAAGGCAGACAATTCTTGGTTTTTGCATCACGATAATGCACCATCCCACACTGCATTGGTTCTTCGAGAACATTTCGAGAAAAATTCGACCCACATCGTTCCACAACCACCGTATTCGCCTGATTTAGCATCGTGCGACTTCTGGCTGTTCAACAAACTCAAAAGACCGCTCCGGGAACACCGTTTCGACTCGATTGAGGAGATAAAAGCCGAATCGAAGAAAGTATTGAAGGCCATCCCGGAAAGACTTCTCTGACTGTTTCGAGGATTGGAAAAAACGTTGGCATAAGTGCATTGTGTCGGACAGGGAGTACTTTGAAGGCGATGAAATTGATTTGGAAGAATAAAGATTTTTCATTTTATAAACAAATTCACCTTATTTTTTTATCACAGTAGTATAGCAAAATTTCTAAAATATTGGGTCTGGGAAAAAGCGTTTTTTTCGTAAATTTCAACTGGTTTTCTTACAGTGTGAAAATGAATTTATTTAAATCAAATATGCTCCATAATTATCGACAATGTTTCGCCATTTTTCGGGTAGAGCCATGATGCCATCGGTGAAGAACTTCTGTGGTTTCTGGTTGAAAAACTGAATCAAGTGGTTTTCACAGGCTTCTTTTGAAACCAGCTTAATTCCATTGAGAGAGTTCTGCAGAGATCGGAACAAGTGATAATCAGAAGGTCCTATGTCTGGACTATACGGTGAATGCATCAAAACTTCCCAACCAAGCTCTCGCAATTTTTGACGGGTCATCAAAGAAGTGTGTGGTCGGGCGTTGTCATGATGGAAGACAACACCTTTCCTATTATTCAATTCGGGCCGTTTTCTTTCAATTGCCTGGCGTAATCTCTCTAGTTGTCCACAGTAGAGTTGAGAATCAATCGTCTGACCAACTGGAAGTAGCTCATGGTGGACGATTCCTTTCCAGTCCCACCACACACACAGCATCACCTTTTTCGGCGTCAATCCTGGCTTCGCGAACGCTTATGACGGCTCACCATCCTTTGTCCACGATCTTTGACACTTCCGATTTTCGTACGTGATCCATTTTTCATCACCGGTTATGACACGTTTCAGAAATGGCTCGATTTCATTGCGTTTCAGCAACGCATCGCAGATGTTAATTCGGTCTATCGTGTTTTTCGCGCTCAACTCATGAGGAACCCATACATCGAGCTTCTTTTTGTAGCCAGCTTTGTATAAATGGTTCAAAACAGTTTTGTGGTTAATGCCTAGCTACATACCAATATCGACACTGCTGATATGCTTATCTTGCTGGACTTTTTCAAGAATTTCATCAGCTTTTTCAGTAATTGGACGACCAGAGCGTAACTCATCTTTCACATCAAAATTACGAGAACGAAAGCAAGCGAACCATTTCCGCGCAGCAGATTTTGATAAAGTATCTTCACCGTACACAGCACAAATTTTTTCACAAGCCTGCGCAGTTCTTCCCTTTGTCGTAATAATATTGCAAAATGTAGCGCAATTTTTCATTACTTTTCTCCATTTTCAAACGCAAACAACTTTCTAACCACTGCACCAATTTCGATGTTTATACACTCAAAGTAACGCTCGAAGTGTCACCTTTCCAACGAGCGTTTAGTGATGTCGCTGCGATCTGTGTTTCCTGAGTTATTTGCAATTGACGCCATCTATCGGGAAAAACGCCACGAACTTTTTCCCAGACCCAATATAATTTAATAAATCTCTTGAATTCAAACCTTGTATAGAGGTTTTCGCTAATCTTTACAGAATTTATTATTTTAGTATATAATATTTACTCATATAAACTCATGAATTTGATGAATTGATTTAAAAATTTGTAAAAAGCTATTTGTGTACTACACATTGGTCATATAATATATTAGGAGACTGGTGCAAAAAAATATATAAGCAAAGGAAAATGTTTAGCATGATAATAGTTAGCAAGAATAACTTGTTCTCAATATAATTCAATGTAAAATTGCAAAATTTCAAAACAATATATTTCATATACTGTACTTATACATACAAGGTATTTCAGAGTTAAATGCCCTAACTTGAAATATGAATTTAGAGCCTCAAAATAAAAAAAATTTCTCTAGAAATATTTCTGAAAAAACTATTTTTACAATTTCAAGATTCTAAATTTATATTTTAAGTTAAGACATAATCATGTGTAATCATGAAACATCCTGTGTATTAGCACATTATATTGGGAACAACGATGTTAATACTTTACTGTCTATAATTCATGTGGAACTATCTTTTTGTTAATATATTAAAATTATCTATAACAGGCGATGTGCCATCAATAAATTGCAAAGTATTGGTATAATTCTGTAACATGTTATATTTCTCAGATTTTTTTTATTACATTGATAAAAATTGACTTTTACATTTTTAAATGTTTTTGCTAATATTTTTCTCATAGATAAAAAATAACTTACAATTCTATATCAAGAACACTGTGACTTTCATTTTTTAATATACTTCAAGATCATTGAAATCAAAGAAGAATCAACCTTCTATATTATAAATTATCAAAAATTATTATAGCTATTGCAGACATTATCGCATTAAATTTATTCGTTATGAATTGTATGTAACATTGTGCAATGTAATTAGTTGTAAAATATACAAATAGATAGTTTTTTTTCTATACTAATCATTTACAATAAATAGTATCGTTTTATGTATCTTGAATATCATTTTAAATTTATATTTATACCTTGTTAATAATTGTGCTGCATAACTTCGCTCTGCATTTGTCCATAATTCCAATTTTATGTTGTTCTTTTTCTTAGTTATTTTATTTTCTATAATGTTTCTATACAATTGGCATAACTTCTTAATACCATCAAATTTCAGTTTTCCCGTTATTATTTGAATTACTTTGGTACCTGTTTTTTTTTCTATCATTAAGTCACCAGGATATAATATAAATTTCTCTAATATATTCAGCTGTGTCTCTGTCTTAATGTCTTTATCATTCATAACATATACCATTAAATGTAAAACTTCTTTGAATGCTATTAAAACTTCATCATTAGTGTTTTTTCTACAATTAGAAAATCTTTTCAACATGTGTTGCAAAAGATTTGGAGATAATAATAATGGAATTATAGTCATATCTGTAATATTAGAAAGTATTAATCGTAAAATTTCTATAACAATATATTCATCCCTTTTTGATGGTTTTATAAGTTTCTGATCAATGCTTCTCCAAAAATCGGCTGTAAGTTCAGACGATACCAACTTCTCACAAAATAGTTTAAACACTGGATGATGATGAGAGACAATTCTAGGTAAACTCTAAATAATAACAAAAAATACAATAATTATATGTTATATGACACATATATATATATATACATGTATGTGTGTATGTGTGTGTGTGTGTGTGTGTGTGTGTGTGTGTGTATGTGTGTGTGTATGTGTGTGTGTGCATATATATATATATACATATATACACAGATATATATATATCGCATATATTTTACATACATGTACACATACACATAAATTCTATGAAATAAATTTACAATCATTTAAAGACATACCATTAATAATTTGATGACATCTTCTATAGATTCTTTAGTAATAATATCTTTCACACCCAAGTGTTCTTTTAAAAACTTATGATCAAGTAATGATGGATGTCTATCTTTAATAACAAGCAGTATATAAAATGTATCCAACGTTTGTTCAGACCATGGTTTGCCAAATTGTTGTTTGATAATTGGCCAAATAGCTTTCTTCATAGATTTAACATCAAGATGTACAATGAATTCACCAAGAAATATAACAGAGATAAATGACAAATAACTGCGTTGTTTACCAGCATTCAAAAGAGTCTTTATCACCTGTTGTTGTATTTCAACAGTATTTTGAACAAGTAATTTAGATCGTATTAGAGCACCGCATAATAATATATATCCCATATATATATCAGAATTCTCCTGTATATACATATAAAAAATTTGAATTATAGTTTATCAAACTAAAGAATTATAAAAATTATTAATAAAAATTATACATTTTTAGAATTGCTACTAGCTGGATGCAATTGAGTATTCATTATAGACAAAAGCTTTTCTATTGAATTTTCATAATGTATCATTCTCAGAAAGACTGTCAAAGTGCTGTAAGACCCTCTTTTTGCAAATACTGTTGATGATCCTAAACTACGCACTAATCTGTTTAATACATAATTTAATTCCTTTTTATCATTCAGATTCTGCAATGATAAATTAATGTTACATACTGAAATAATTACATTATTAAAATAATCATTAATTTTTAAACAATTAATAATAAATCCTTTTCTTCCAACTTTTCTTTTATTCTTAGATAAAAATTTGCCAATATTTGTTCTTATGAAATATATAATATCAAAATATCAATAAATGGCATATTTATGAAGAAATATATTATATTCATATCAAGTAACTTGAAATTTTATATTTTTATTAGATTATAATTAGAAACATGAAATTAAATTTCAGGTCTAATTTCCAAGAAATTGTGTTTATAATATACTAATTTATATATGAAAGGTATAAAATATAACAAAATTCTAGTTTTACTTCCATATAAATTCTTCTAATAAATATTTTTAGATTTATTGTAAATAGTTTAAAGTTAATATAACTTAAGGTTATAAATTGTCTTACCGTGTTATGTTGATATAAATGATGCAATAATACAACACCAGCATTTATTCTTATTATATCACTGCCATTTCTAAATTTGTTGAAACTATCTAGTATATTAGAATTCATTTTATTAACTACAAGTTTATCAATCTTTTAAAATCAGGTTACAAAATTCTTAAATCATCAACAACCATTCCTATTCTAACCAAGGTATTCGATGATTACACACAGAAAGATGTTGAAGATCGCACACATCTACTTCGATCGCTCCATGTGACCATGTGGTATGAATTTCAATCAGAAAATATTCAAAGAGAAGCCTGAGAACGGCCATTCGGTTGGATTCCAAGAGACGCTTTTTTCGATGCGCTCCCTGAGAAAGTCCCTGAGAAATCACCAAACTATGTAAGGAGTACAGACAGAGAGAAACCTGAGAGCGGCCACTGAGTGAAAGCAGATGTCTGTCCTGATACGCCCTCTGAGAAAATAGACGTCAACTAACTTGATGTCTCGGTAACGATACGAGGTTTGTGTCTGTGATTTGCGTCTGGTTAATGTCCCAGCTACTAAATCAGACTATAGTGAAAATGATATATATATATATATATATATATACATACATACATATATATACAGGGTGTCCGGAATGTGATCATTAATATTTTGTGTACTGGTAGAACTCGTTAAAACAATTAAAAAAGTCCTGTGCCATTTTACAATTTTTTTCAATATTTATTCCGTAATTAATTAAAATATGTAAACGAATAAGCGCACGAGAATGCGACAGGACAGGCTCTGTGTATAAGAAGATGGCTTACCTCGCGCAGCGAGAGATAACCGTAAGCGACAAGAGGTGTGCGCGCGCGACGAAGAATGAGCGAGCGCGAACGACGAACGAGCCAGCGCAAGCGACAAGAGGCGGCCGCGCAGCGCTCTCTACGCGCTCATTAGCTCACATGTTTCAATTAATAACTCGATAACTATTGTCAATTTGACATCATGGTACATGACTTTTCTTCTCGGCTACACCCAATCTACCAGTACACAAAATATTAATGATCACATTCCGGACACCCTGTATAAAAGGAACACATAAATGAAAAATGTTATATTAATATTATTAATAAAACTATTAATAAAAATATTATATTAAATGATAATATCATTGTTAATCATGAGCCACTGTTTCTCCAATTGCTTGCCTTGAAATCCATACAGTCGCTTGTGCAAGCCATTTCGATACATATTCCGCATAGTCGTTGTCTGTCATTGCGCTGTGGGATATACGAACAGCTTCTGAAATATATATCATTACCATATTATTATTATTTTTATAAAATTTTAAATAATAATTAAATAGCAACTTGAATCTAAATAATACCGTTATTTGCAATATTGATCAAAATCATATTGCTTTACGGAGTAGAATAACACTTTTTTCTTTAAAATTCGTTCATTTTGTGTAAAAACGAATCGAAATAGCTTATACCCACACAGCACTGCAATATTGCAGCAATATTGAAGCAATATTATAATATCGTAGCAATATTACAAAATCACAAGATTATTATATAATATTCCAGCAATATTATCACAATATTACAGAGTGATATATCAGATTACAATATCACTGGAATATTACTGCAATGTTACAATGTGACTATCGTATGGCAACATAGTGACAATATTACAACAATATTGCGAGATGATAAATCTCATTGCAATATCACAGGAATATTGCCGCTATATTCCAACATGATAGACCACTACGTAATATTTCTGAATATCGCAGTAATACTTCAATGTGATATATCAATGTATAATATCACAGGAATATTATAACAATGTTGCGGAGTGATATATCAGATACAATATCACTGGAATATTACTGCAATGTTACAACGTGACTATTATATGGCAACATAGTGACAATATTATAACAATATTGCGCGATGATAAATCTCATTGCAATATCATAGGAATATTGCCGCTTTATTCCAGCATGACAGACCGCCACGTAATATTTCTGATTACCGCCGCAATATTGCAGTGTGAAACAATTTATATACAGGATGTCCCATTTTAATGTCACATCACAAATATCTCAGAAACACTGCGTTAAATAAAAAAATGTTTCAGACAAAAGTTGTTTGGCTTGAAAGAGGACAAGAAAGCGATAGCATTTTGTTTATAAATGGCGCCACTTTTGAGATATTCACTGACAATCAATTTTCATAAATGGAAATCCGAATTTTTTATTATATTTTCTTTTTCTATCAATTAATTTGAACAATTTTTATCTGAAATATTTTTTTATTTGGTTAATATTTTTTGAGATATTTAAGGAAAACTTGGTAACTTTTTTAACATTTAACTTACGATATCTCGCTAACTATTCGTCGAAAGAAAAAATAGTATTAGACTTTTTTACTTTACTTACTATCAAGAATATATTATTATAATAGTGCCCTAACTTTTGTTAACTTATCGACCTTTGGAAATTTCAAAATTATTAAATTAACAAAAGTTAGGGCGCTACTAATATATTCTTGATATTAAATAAAGTAAAAAAGTCTAATACTATTTTTTTGTCGATGAATAGTTAGCGAGATATCGTAAGATAAATGTTGGAAAAGTTACCAAGTTTTCCTTAAATATCTCAAAAAATATTGAGCAAATAAAAAATGTTTCAGACAAAAGTTATTCAAATTAATTGGTAGAAAAAGAAGATATAATAAAAAGTTGGGATTTTCATTTATAAAAATTGATAGTCAGTGAATATCTGGAAAGTGGCACCATCTATTAACAAAATGCTATCGCTGTCTTATGTCCCCCTTCAAGTCAAACAACTTTTGTCTGAAATATTTTTTTATTTAGCGCAGTGTTTCTAAAGCGTGGTCTACAATGGCCGTAAGCAATAAGAAGAAAGCATGAACAGTAAGAAATGGACCAACCACAGTTGATTATTTTTGTCATAATCGACTATGATTGGTTTATTTCTTACCGCTTACGATTACTTCTTACTGCATACTGCCATTGTAGACCACGCTTGAGATATTTTTGCCAGATTTATGCCTAGGACATTAAGTATTTTTGCAATATTGCTGTGATATATATGCAATATTTCAGTAATATTCCTGCAATATTGCAGCAACATTTAAGAAATATTGTAGCAACATTCCTGCACGATTGCAGTAATATTTCGGCAATATTTTGCAATTTTTCTGCAGTATTGTGGCTATATTTCATAGGTATTCCTGCAAGATTGTGGCGATATTTCAACAACATTGTGGCAATAGTCCTCTGATATTGTAACAATATTCCTACAACATCATAACAATATTCCCGCAATATTTCTGCGAGACTTATGCCTAGGACATTAAATATTTCTGCAATATTGTTGTTACATTTATGCAATATTTTAATAATATTCCTCCAACATTTCTGTAATATTCCTGCAATATTGCGGTGCTATGTGGGTAGTCTAATCAATTTTCAAAGTGAAATCCGGGAAACCAAATAAATACCAAGAGATATATAGTCTTATCTGTATGCATTGCTTACAATACCTGTTGCAGGGTGTAGTCTACGTATATACTTATATAGGTCGACAAAATACAATTTCTGAGTACGGTGGTTCCAATGAGGTCTTTCAGAAACGTTATAAGGCTCCGTCAGTTTCTCAACACACACATTTGTATCATCTGCAACTTGACTAAATAAAATATAAAGGGACGAATTGTAATATTTACGGAGTGAATTGCGTTACAAAACGATATTTACGTTGCCATTATATGTCGATAAGCGTTCTTTCTCATTTGAGGTGAAAATATGACTATGATCTAGATCAGTTTGATCGAAAGACGTTACAATAACGTATTTGTTACAAATAACCAAATGTATTTACATACTTCTTTTCTCCAGCTACGTAACAGACACTGTAAGGAGATTCCAACTTCCAGCTAGAGAGCCTCAAAGGGAGAAAGTGGCAAACTGATCACGTGACCAGATCTCTGCTGATTCGATGGAGGCACAAGGTCTTCTTCACCAATTAGAATATTGATATAGCATGACGACAAGCTGGTTTTACAATGAGTCATAGAGTTAAGACCGACTTTAACCCTAACTAGTCTAACATATGGTGATTTAAGCCGTAAGCTTTAAAAATTGAACAATCGCAATCAAGTTTTTTTGTAACATCTATCAACGAATAGAGGTTAAAGCATTTAGCGTCGCATAGGACATTCGTTCACGGATATTCAATTGTTACTGCAAATTAATATCTTTGCAATATAGCTGTAATATTGCAGAAATAATATTGCACAATATTGTTTTTGCAATTTTGCTGTAATATTGCACTGCAATATGCAATTTTGCAATGTTACAACAATGTTGCTGCAGCTTCTGTGCTGTATGGGTAGATGCTCGCACTTTGTTAGGAACTCCCAGAATGGTTAATGTAGACATTGTCGCATCAGGACGCTACTATCATTTTGGACGCTACTATCGTTTAAATAATTGCATTGAAACACTTTTATCACGCTGTTCTTTTCAAAATTTAAATAGTATTCAAATTAATATCAACATTGATGGTCTGCCATTATTCTAAAGTACAAGCAGTCAAGTTTACTCTATTTTATGTAATTTAGTTGGAAATTACAACGAAGTTAATATTATTGGAATTTATCATGGGTATGAAAAACCCACTGATGTCAATATATTTTTACGACCCTTCACAGAAGAAGCAAGAAATTTAACTGTACATGGTGTGAAAATTAAAGGTCATACTTATTCTTTTAAAATTAGATGTTTTATATGCGATGTTCCTGCTAAATCTTTTGTTACTTGTACAAAAGGCCATTCGGGTTATTATGCATGTTCTAAATGTACAGTTAAAGGTGAATATTTTCTTGACAGAGTGATTTATTCATATCTAAATAATTGTAATTTAAGAACAGATAACGCTTTTCGATTAAAATTACAGGAAAATCATCATACAGGTACATCACTACTTGAATCGATTCCTAATTTAAATATGGTGGATGATTTTCCATCCGACCCGATACATTTAGTGTTCCTGGGAATTGTTAAAAAACTTGTTGTTTCTTTATGGTGTAACGGAAAACCTAAAACAAAATTATCTTTTTACCAAATATCTGAAATATCAAAATTATTAATTAATCAAAGAGATAATATACCTTCTGAATTTAATAGAAAATCAAGATCATTATTCGAAAATAAACGATGGAAGGCAACTGAATTTAGAACTTTTTTATTATACACAGGGTCCGTTGTCTTAAAATCTACTCTAAATAATGATCAATATTAAAATTTTTTAACATTGCATATATCTGTTACTATCTTGTCATGTTCTAAACATATAGAGCAATATTTAGATTATTCAAAAATCTTATTACAGTATTTTGTAAAAACATTTATTACTTTATATGGTAAAGAAAATGCATCGCAAAACCTTCATCATTTATTACATATTTGTGATGACGTTAAAAAATTTGAAACTTTACAAGAATTTAGTGCTTTTCCATTTGAAAATTATTTATAATCTATATTGAAATTGATCCGAAAAAATAATAAGGAATTAGAGCAAATTGTTTGTCGCGTAAGTGAAAGGAACAATTGTATAAATAGTAATTTAAAAGTGAGTCTTAATGAGCCTAAATTTCTCAATCCACATTTCAATGGGTCACTTATTAATTCTCTTAACGGTAATCAATTTGGAAAAGTGATATTCAAACATTTTGTTTTAAAAACATGTGAACCAGATAATTGCTGCAGTTTAAAGAATAGAAATGTTATCGTTATTAAAAATTTTATTGTTAATAATGAGGGCCCTGTTGTAATCGGAAATGAATTTAAGACGCTTACTAATTTTTATACCATACCATGTGAATCGTCAAAATTTGATATATATTTAACCAACGATGTCGGCGATTTAAAATCTTGGGATTTAAAAGAAATTGCGAATAAATGTATTAAACTAAAATTCAAAAATAAGTACGTAGTTTTCCCTTTATTGCATTCTAAATAATATTTTGAAATCTTTCTTTTTCTTTTATACTTTTAGTTAGAAAAATGCTATAATTTCAAATAATTTACTAAGAGAAGCCTTTTGTCTTTATATGTCAATACACATACGCATACACATACACACACACATATATATGTACGTATATGTACACACATACTCATACACACATATATATATATACATAAATATATATACATATATATGTATATATGTATAACATAAATATAGTTTTGTTTTTGATTTCGTAACGCTGAAATGTTTTGATGGAATGTACAAAAGATATAAAAATGGAGAAATTATGGACGATTGTTCGATTTATTGATGAAGAAGCTGATGGTGGAAGCTGTTCCATTCACCTGGATTATTAATAACAAATGTTATTGGCCACCGTTTCAAATGGAAAAAATCGTAACGTCAATAAAGAAACATGTTGAACCTAACACATGTTGGCCTTCATACGATATTAAAACTTTTAGAAACAGCAGTTACGGTTAGTAAAAATATATATTGATATATATGTCAGTTTTCTATTAATATAGTATAGTATAGCTTTATTGTTCCCCTTGGGGTTACAATTTTCCCTTCCTCCTATTTTTTTACATTCTATTCTCCTATTATACCTTACAAACTATTCGCAAACGACCCGCACGCGCGAGAGAGAGAGCGCTCCTCATACCCACTCTCATTCCTCCACTCTTCCATTCTCTCCCTCTCTCTCACTCTCCATTCTCCTCCTTTCACACCGTGACCTCCGTTTCCGCCGCTCTTTCTATCTCCTCCTTCCTCCCCAACGTCCTACCTTCCCCCCAACGTCCTCGCTACCCTCTCCACCATTTCTCTACTTCCCTCATCCACCCTTCCCCCTTTCCTTCCTCTCCCAGCACCTCCCTCTCCATCTCCTGCCATCCCTTCTCTTCCCCCCACCTCGTACACTCCTCCCATATGTGCTTCCACGTCTCCTCTCCTCTCCCACACATCCTGCATCTCCTTTTTTCCTCTTCCTCCCAGTATCTACTTCCCTTCAATTCACACTCCAGCCTGAACCTCACTATTCTCCTCCATCTACTCTCCCCCCAACCTTTCTTTAGATACTCTGGTATTCCCTTTCCCTTTACCCTTCCATATCCCTCATTAAACCTTGACTCCTTTATCCTTTCCCATCTTTCCTCCTCCTGTCTTCTCCTTTCCCTGCTCTTTAGTTCCTCTCCCTTTATCTCCCCCCTTCCTCCCTTATCTCTTCTATCCTATCTATTTTCCACCCTCTGTCCTCAAAAAACCTTTTCCTCTCCTCCTCCCATCTTCCTACTTCTTTTCCTCTTCTCGCCCTTCCCCTCATCTCCCACCAACACATTCTTGCTATCTCCCCGCCCCCTCCCTCTCCCAACCTCTTCTCATACCCCCACGCTCTTATTCCCGTTCTGCACCTCATGTGATCCCTCTGCATCTCCTCCCTCATCATATATCCCGGTGTCCACCTTTCCACCCCCAGTACCCATCTCAGATATCTCTCATGCAATTCCTCTATTTTTCTTCTCTCTCTCCATCCCCAAATCTCCATCCCATAACTTACCACCGGCCACACCAGTTTATCAAACAGCCACATCTTCTTCCCCCAGTCCTTTCCAAATCTCCTTTCCCCATTCCCCATACCTGCCCCATCACTTTTGCTGCCTTCTTCACCCTATCACTCACCTATGCCTCCTGCCCTCCACTCCTCCTCATCACATACCCTAAATATTTATATTCCTTCACCTCCTCCACTCTCTTCCCTTTCCATCTCCAGTCCTTCTTCTTCTATCTCCCTCCATTCTTCCTACGCCTCATTACCTTCGTCTTTTCTATGTTAACTTCCAACCCCTTCCCTTCAAAATACTTTCCAGCCTTGCCATCATTCTCTTCATCCCCTCCTCATCTTCCGCCAATATCGCTACGTCATCTGCATATGCCAACGTGTACACTCTCCCCTCCCCCAGCCTTACACCCCCCATCCCCCTCTCTTTAACTCTTCATCTTTGTCCGCTATTAGTAATATAAATAATAGCGGACTCAATGGACACCCTTGTCTTATCCCCCTTCCCGTCCAGAACCTTTTTCCTTCTCTCCCCCCTATTCTCACTCTGCTCCTCGTCTCCCCTAATACTTCCTCGCACCTTCTAACCAGTCCTTCCCTTACTCCCCTTTCTCTCATCATTTTACCCAACACCTCCCTATTCACCGAGTCAAACGCTGCCTTTAAATCCACGAACAGTACTATCAGTCTCCTGTCCCTCCTCTCCACTTGCCTGTTTATTAAATAATTTAATACATATATGTTGTCCACTGCCCCCCTTCCCCTCCTAAACCCCGCCTGACTCTCCGGCAATATCTTCTTCCCCTCCACCTCCTCCCTCAGCCTCTTCGTCAGTATCGCGGCGTATACTTTATATGCCGTCTGAGTCAGCGTCACCCTTCTATACTCCTCCACTCTCTCCCCTTCGCCCTTCTTCTTTATCGGCACTACCACTCCCTCACTCCATTCCTCTGGCCACCCCTCCCCTGCCCATACCCTTTCACATATTTTCCCTAACCATCTCTGCACCTCCTGTCCCCCGTACTTCCATACCTTGTTTGGAATTCCATCTCCTCCTGCTGCTTTCCCATCTCTTAATCCTTTTACCGCCCTCCTTATCTCCTCCTGCTCTATCTCTTCCTCCTCATCATCTTCCCCTCCCCTATTTACTTCCCTCCTTACCCTTCCCTCTACTCCCCCTAATATTCTCCTAAAGTATTCCTCCCACTCTTTCAATTCTATCTCCTCATTCACTCCCCCTCTCCTCCTCCTTTCCTTATTTAGCATCTCCCATATATGTTGTTCCGTCCTCACTTCCTCTAATTCTTTCACCCATCTCTTTCTTTGTTCCCTCTTCTTCTCCTCGCATACCATCTTATACCTTAACCTCTCTTCTCTATATTTTTCTCCATCTCCTCCCCTTTTCCTCTATTCCCTCAACTCCCCCCTCAGTCTCTTCTTTGCCTCCCAACACTCTTCATCCCACCACCCCCTCACCTCCTTCTTTTTCTCTCCCCCCCCCCCTCTCAACGATTCTCTTATCCCTTCCTCTAACCTCCTCCATTCTTCTTGCATTCTCTCCTCCCTTCTTCCCCTCCTCCTGAACTCCTCCCCAAACCCTTCTAGTTTCTTCTTTGATCACCTACTCTGTCCTCCCTCACCTCTCCTTACCTTCCTTTCTCCTCCCTTTCCCCTTCCTCCTCTTCCCCCTTTTATCCATACAACTACCGGCTGATGGTCTGACTCCACTCTCTCTCCTACTTCCATCCTCTCTACCCTTTCCATCGTCTCTCCATTTCCCATTACATAATCTATTACCGATGCCCCCCTCGCCCCCATGTACGTCCATTCCCTTTTCTCATCCCCCTTCGTATTCCCATTCAATATCCACCACCCTCTCTCTCCCAGAAATTCACATAGCTTCCTCCCGTTCTTACACATCTTCTCATCCTTGGATATCCTGCTAACCTCCTCTCCTCTCTCTTCCTCCCCTCCTCCTACCGCTTCTCCTCTCTCTCTCTCTGTTCTCGCGTTCCAATCCCCCCCTACTATCGTCCTCCCCTCCCTCCTCTCTCCTCCACCCACTTCTTCATTCGTTCTAGCTTTTCCTCCATATCCTCATTCTCGTAAACTCCTATTACTCTCCACCACTCCCCCGCCATTCTCACCTTCCTCACCATCATTCCCTCAACTTCTTCTTCCTCTTCCCTCCTCACTTCCATCCCTTCCCTCACTCCCATCACCATTCTCCCTATTGCCCTTCCTTTCCTATTCCTTCTCTTCGCTCCCTGACATTCCCACCTGAATCCTTTCGGTAACCCTTTTTTCACTCTTCCCCAACCCCTCTCCTCCGTCCACGTCTCTGACAGCACCATTATATCCCATCCCTTGAGGTCCTTCCGGAATTCCCTATCTTTATTCCCCAACCTCGCCACGTTCCAAAATGCCACCTTGTATACCTCATCCACCCTCTTTCCTCTCCCCTCTCCTCCCCCTGCCCCTCCCCGTTCTCTTCATTCCCTTTACCTCACCCCATTTTAGTTTCCCTTCATCTCCCACCACCTTTCCCCTACTTCATCCCATCTCTTCATCTTCCCGTCTACCCACATCTTCATATATCCTACCTGCACCCTCCTAGTCCTTCTTTTTTCCGCCTCCGCCTCTCTCTTTATCCTCCACTTCGTCTTCCTCTCCTCCATTGTTAAATCGTCCTCTATCCTTTCTCTCCTCCCTCTCAGCTTCTTCTTCGCCTCCATCACTTTCCTTTTTTCCTCCAGACTTCCTAACTTCACCAATACCATCCCCTCTCCTTCTTTCTGCCCTTTTCCTATCCTCTTCACTTCCTTCATCTCTACCTCCAAATCCATTCTCCGCCATACCTCCTTAACACCCTCCTCCACTCCTTTCACTCCTATCTCTACCCCCCTCACCACTATATTTTTTCTCCTTTCCTCCCGCTCCTTTTTATCTACCCGTATCTCCAACTCCCTTATCCTTCTTTCTCCCTCCTCCCCCATTCTTCCCTCCTTCATCCTCTCCCCCTCCCATTTCTCCCATCTCCTCAACCTTTCCTCCATCCTTTTCATTTTTTCCTCCCCCTCCCTCCTTTCTCTCTTCCATTCCTCCCATTCCTTCTTTCTCTTTTCTCTCTCCCTTCTCAATTCCTCTCTTAGTTCCCTGTTTTCTCTATCTCTTTTCTCCCACTCCCTCTTCACTTCCTCTTTATACCCCCTGACTTCTTCTATTAATTTCCATACCATTTCTTTCATTTTCTCCTCTCTTATCCACCCTCCTTTCTCCCCTTCCCTCTCCTCTTCCTCTAATTTCCTTCTTTCTCCCTCTTCATCCTCCTCCTTGTGCCTTCCTACCTTCACATTCTTTTTACCTCCTCTTTCCTCTTCATCCTCCTCTTCCTCTCCCCCCTTGTCTTCCTTTTCCCCTCCCACATCAACTCTATACAACTCCCTATACTTCCCGTGCTGCTCGCGCTATCTCTCCTCAACCTTTCTGCGTTCGTCAACCTCCCTCTCCTCTTCTCCCCTCTGTTCTCCCTTCTCTTCCCCTCCTCTTCACCCCCTTCCCTCCCTTTCCTCCTTCCCCCATCCTCTTATTCCACCCTTCTTTCTCCACCTTTGCCTTACCTCCCTTCAAATTTCCCTCGTCTCTCTCCTAGTTCCCAGCTACGCCACCAGACCGCACCACCTCTCTCGAACACCCGTCTCTCTCCTTTGTCCACCCTCTCCACTTCCTAACCTCAACCACCTGCTCGCTCTTCTCACTCTTCTGCCCCTTTCTTCCACCACCCCACCTTCTGCCCTTTCTCACCCTCGACCCTAATCCCTTCCACTGCCTCCCACACCCTTCTCTTCCCCCTCCACTCTCACCACTTCCCACTGAACCCTCGTCTTATTTTCTCACTGTCACTCACTGTTATCACTTATTTCGTCGCCGGAAACGGAAGTCTATTAATATACATAATTATTATTTTTTGTCATTATAATATGTATATGTCATTATAATATTCATTTGCATATTTTCAGATAATTATGGAACAGCTAGAGAGAAAGCTAGAAAAGCTGAATTAACATCTGAATTAACTTCCGATACTGACAATGGCAATATTAAGAAAAGAAAAATTTTTCCAAAGAAGTTTTCTTCTTCATCAGATGCAGACGAAGAGTATACTACATTAGGAGCGCCTCCAGCTATGAAAAGTCTGTTACAGTCTTAAATATTTATAATCTATTAATTATGTAAATATAAAAATCCTATTTCTAGATTTTAAATTTGTTTTACATAATTTAATGACTGTGGTTTCTCAACATTTCTTTTTTTTGTAATTGAAATGTAACCACTTTTTTCCAGGTTAAATTTAAAAGTACTGCATGTTAGATCGCTAATATACACAGTCTGTCCCAGATACGATGAGACTGGTTCCATCAAAGTTCTTAGCGCAGCGATATCTATGAGTGAATGATGATAGGTGAATGTTCTACCCTTCATCTACTTAACCTCAAAATTTGAGCGAATTCGGTTGATATTTCACTGTGTTTTGACATTTTATGTAAAGTCACTTTGTGTACGTCGGTCGAAAAACCAACTTTTAAATTGGGTAAAAGTGGTGCAGAAACGTACGAAATGCTAAAAAATGTGTACGGGGATGAATGCATGTCCCGTGCACAGATTTTCCGTTGGTTTGGCCGATTCCGTGACGGTCATGAGGACCTTGCAGACGATGACCGAGCACCGCCGCCAAAAACCACTCGCAATGAAGAAAACATCGAGAAAGTCAAAGAAATTCTTCGAAGCGACCGCTGTGTGTCTGCCCAGATATTATCTGGGAGTTCTACAACGATTGTGGGCCAGAATTCGACGAGTTCGACCGGAATATCGAGAGCCAGGCAATTGGTTTTTGTTGCACGATAATGCACCATCGCACAAAGCCATCATGATACGTGAATTCTTGACCAAAAAAGGCATCATTGTTATCGATCATCCACCGTATTCACCTGATTTGGCTCCGTGCGACTTCTGGCTATTTCCCAAACTGAAATTGGCGATGAAAGGAAATCGTTTCGATACCATCCTGGTCATCCAAAAGACTTCGACCGCCATACTAAAGGCCATTCCAGCCGATGAGTATAAAAAATGTTTCGAAAAATTTGTTGAACGTTTCCAACGCTGTATTGACTCAGGAGGAGACTATTTTGAATAAACAAGAATAAAAAATCAAAATAATAAACGCTTTGTATTTTTTTAGACCAGTCTCATTGGATCTGGGACAGACTGTGTAGAGTTTGCGTAGAGTGTCGTATTTGCGAATACATAGACAATCTGATGTTAATTATACGTAAAATGTTAAAATATTAACTTTCCTAATCATTGTGTAAAGCTCTGTTTAGGTTTTTTGAAAGGCATGACAAAATCAATCAATGGTTTAAATTTTCACAATTTTAATTGAAAGAAGTTTAACAATATTCTTAAATACGATATGGTTGAGTTTTTGAGATTTAAAATATAGGATTCAACTATATTTTTAAAATGTGCCGATAAAAAATTTCACATTTTGATATATTTATAAAAATTTTACATGACATTTTGATCAAAAAATATTATAGAAGCCAGTATCATATATTTCAGTAATATTTCAGAATTAGTATTTCCTATGTTGTGTTCGTAAATGCAACATTTTTTATATTATTATTAATGAAATATGTCAGAGCTCGGCAAAATGTGCACGCGACGGCCGATTTTCGACTATCTCCGCCCACCGCTATTCCCTTTACCTCGCCGCTCCACGCGCTGCCTACAAGCCGCTCGAGTCTCAGGAGCATGTTTCCAATAGTTTTCACGTCACCCATGAGGTACTATTGTTGACGCGTTTTTTTTAAATGGTATCTCCTGTAGGCCTCTTCATTTTTCAAAATTGAAGAAATGATTTATAAAAAATGAGAAGTGTTCTTCTTTAAGCGACGATTCCTTAACACGTCTTATGTGGCTCGCTACATGCAATATTCAAATTGACGTTCTCACTCTTATCAATAAAAGACGAAAATCGAATTGAATATTCTTCATTTAACATATTTTATTTCGCTTCTGTTTAATTAGTTACGGGTTGTTACAGTCATCAGTGGATTAGGCTTACTGGGGATACCACCTAAAAAAAACGCGTCAACAATAGTACTTCATGAGTAACGTGGAAAACTATTGGAAACACGCTCCTGAGACTCGAATGGCTTGTAGGCAGCACGCGGAGCGGCGAGGTAAAGAGACTAGCGGTGGGCGGAGATAGTCGAAAATTGGCCGTCGCGTGCACATTTTGCCGAGCTCTGAAATATGTTAAAAAGTTATAAAATACAATGTAATGTTGGGTATTATAAAAAAAATAAAAGTTACATATCTATTAATTTTATTTTATAGAGACATCAAAAAGTATAAATAGCGAAAATGCAAACAGCAACAAGAGTCAATTAAAATCAGCCAATTCATTACCTGATGAAGTTGCGTATAAACGAAATAATAATTTATCCGATAGATCTTTGGATATTTTGGATAATAATATGTTGCAAGTTATTGAACATGACGTACAAACCCAGACAGCACATGATCTCCTGGGGACATCCTATGGACATCCTGAGGATGAAGAAACATCCTCAGGACGTCCTTAAAACGTACTTTGGACGTCCTCTAGACATCTGTGCTGTTAGGGAAATAATGAAACAAGATGTATACAGGAAAGACGGTATGTAGATATTTTAATTATTTTTAACTGACATCATATTATGGTCTTTCGTATATTCATGTGTTTCTGCTATCAATAGACGTAACTGAAGAAATAATTATTATTTATTCTACTTCTCGTACTTATTATCAATAGTATTATTATTATTGTAATTTTCAGCATTACCATCACATCCATTACAATCATCATCATCATAATCATCATCATTATAATATTCATTACTTTAATAATTACTTTAATCTTAAATATCATTATTATTTGGTTATATAAAAAAGAATCTTTGTTAATCTTTGCACTTCATAAATACTAATTTGTTTTAGCATAAGTTTATAACATTGACATAAATCCATGAAATGATCTCAATTGTCTGGACACTAGAATGCTGCGGAACAATTTTCTTGGATGGTCATGTTATGTTGACTTCTTCTTGATTCTAAAATTTGAGAACTCTCTCTGTTCTCCATTACTCATATTGATACTCGTCTTGATAATTTGTAATGATGACTTTTGACCGTACTAAGAACATAATTTGCGAAATAAAAATATTTTATTAATTATAAACGAAGTTACAACAATTTTCATAATTTTTTCAAAGTTACAATTTTCTATACTGGGAAGCAAATTTTGGTAATATTGGACCATATAGAATAATGATGAAAATTATTAGACATTTGTTTAAAAATATTCTTCAACTTTTTACTACAAAATTATTTTAATTGCTTGAATATTTTATATCGTGTATCAGATCGTCAAATTTAATATTTTTATATTAATTTGTCATAAAATTTCAGTATTATAAACATCCAACTGTACAAAAAATATTCTAAGAAAAATATTATTATTGCGTAATTTTTACTAAAATATTTTCGCCGGCTATTATTGAAAAACAAGTCAGTAATAATCGTGATACTTCTTATAGGAAATTATTTATTATCGAAATTATTGTTATTAGTTTACAGTTAATAAAATATTTATGAGCAACCCAGACAGCACACGGATGTCCATTGAACGTCCGTTATATGTCCATTTCTTTTACAAAAAACGTCCACGGGACATACGTTTGTCACAACTTCGGACATAGGACGTCCGATGAACTTACGTCGGACGTCCTATAGGTCCGATGTCCAATAAGGACATCCTTGTTACGTCCAATTTATGTCCACGGACGTAAATCGGACATACGGACATAAATTGGACGTGAAACGTACATCCATTGGATGTCCGGTGCTGTCTGGGAAGGATATAGTGAGAAATAATTCGTTGATTGACATAAAAACGATATCGAATCGACATCGATTTGATGATTTTGATGTCGATTCGATATTGACCAGCAAGTCATTTCTGGTAGAGAAATTTCTGGCAGAGAATGTCCGTCTCTTTAGACACTGTTTAAGCAAACTCTAGTTATCTGTTGCAACCAATCTTAAATGCTTTTCAAATAAATGGGGCCGTCTAAGTATTTAAGAAGTCAAAATTCCGTTGGACATTTTAGTGTTAAAAATTTGGAAATTTCATAAGTGGAAAATAACTTTCATCTTTTGTTTCCATTCACAATAGTGCTTCAATATTTGAAGGAAATAATCCGTCAGCTGTTATACTTCAAGTCGCAATTATGGGAATTGTCAGATGATATGAAAGACATGAAAAATTAACTGCTGCAACAAAACCGCCAACGGCAAGGTGTGAGTGAAAGAGAAGAATCAATTTATTCTTTTCCCCACCTTCCTCTCAACTCTGTGGAAGATTTAGAAAAGCACATTAAACAATTTTTAAATCAGCCAAATAATTTCCAAACATCGGTAAGAATATTTTAAAACTATTTTATAATGATAATAATTATCCGCGTGTACATAAAATATATATAAATTTTTACGATTCTTGTATTTGTTTTTTTTTAATTTGAGTAAAATTTTAAATTAAATAATTTAATAAAATAATTTAATAAAATATTAGGAGCGCAAAAAAGTTCTGAGCCCTAGATTTCATACTACTGAAACCACAATTTAAATTGCATTAATTTTCCTGCCCTCTTGCGGTTTTAAAGCAGTGACATTTGGTCTTTCGAAACATCGTGCGATTTGGTGTTTGATGCACATAACCTTAAAATCAGCAATGTTCACGATGGCAATAACAAAAGGGCATATTCGATTTTCCATCCACTTCGCGTTTCATCTGAAGAAAAATGCTGCTGAAGCCACTGAAATGATCTGTGTTGCATATGGAGAGAACGCTGTAAGTTATGCTACGTGTAAAAGGTGGTATCAAAAATTTCGCCAAGGAGATTTCAGTCTTGAAAATGAACCGCGTGCTGGACGCCCTCAAAAGGTTGAAACGGACGAACTGCAAGCATTGTTGGATATAAACTCTGCACAAACTGAAAAGGAGCTTGCAGAGCAACTTGGCGTTACGCGACAAGCCATTTCCACACGTTTACACGTGCAATGGGAAAAGTTCAAAAGGAAGGCAGATAGGTTCCGCATGCACTGTCCGAAGACAACAAAAATCGACGGCGTGACACGGCACTCACTTTGCTTTCAAGGTTCCGGAAAAAGGATTTTCTGCACCAAATCATTACAGATGATGAAAAGTGGATACTTTATGATAATCCGAAGCGTAAAAAATCATGGGTTGACCCTGGTCAACCTTCGATATCGACGCCAAAGACCAATATCCACGCCAAGAAGGTTTTGCTTTGCATATGGTGGGATTGGAAAGGTGTATTGTATTACGAGTTGTTACAGCCGGGTGAAACAGTAACGGCAGATCGCTATCAGCAACAATTGAGCAATTTGAGCGATGCGTTTCAAGAAAAGAGGCCATTTACTGGTAAAGGACATCGTAAAGTGATACTGCTTCATGACAATGCCCGACCACATGTTGCGAAAGTGACTCAGGACCATATCTTTGCGTTAGGCTGGGAACTTCTCCCGCACGCGGCGTATAGCCCAGACATGGCGCCTTCCGATTACTACCTATTCCGGTCTCTGCAGCATTTCTTGGCTGATACACATTTTGTGATACTTGAAGAGATACGAAAATGCATTGATGACTTTATCGCCTCGAAGCCGGTGAGCTTCTACCATCAGAGAATTCGCAAGCTGCCCGAAAGATGGCAAAAGGTCATCGATGCAAACGGGCAATACTTCGTTGATTAATATAGTTTTGTTTGTTTCTAAATAAATTTTGAATTTTGCAAAAAAAGGCTCAGAACTTTTTTGCGCTCCTAATATTAGGTGCGCAACTAAGTTCCCGCTGTTTTTCAAGAGATGGCTCCAGTAGTAAGTGCTGGTCGATTGTGACATAACCAAAACGTCATGAACCAAGCTTAGATATATGGTAAACAAACCGCTTTGACATATTAGTGATTTTGTTTTTGCGTCATATACTTTTGGTTGTGTGAAAATGTCTTATTTTGTGCCAAATAATCGTCATTTGCGGGAAGTGTTGCTTTTCTTCTTTCATTCGAAGAGAACGGCGGCTGAAGCGCATCGAGAACTCCAAAAAGTTTACGGAGATGCTGCTCTAAGTGAAACAACGTGCTGTGATTGGTTCCGTCGCTTCAAAGACGGTGATTTCGATGTTGACGACCGTTCGCGTGAAGGAAGGCCAAAAACCTTCGAAGACGCTGAATTGGAGGCATTGCTCGATGAGGATCCGTGCCAAACCCAAAAGGGCTTGCTTCAGCATTAGGAGTTACCCGCCAAGCCATTTCCAAGCGATTGCATGCGTTGGGAATGATTAAAAAACAAGGAACTTGGGTTCCTTATGATTTGAAGCCAAGAGACGTTGAGCGTCGTTTTTTCGCCTGTGAACAACTGCTCCAGCGGCAAAAAAGGAAGGGTTTTCTTCATCGCATCGTAACGGGTGATGAAAAATGGATTCATTACAGCAACCCAAAGAGAACAAAATCATGGGGACTGCCCGGTCATGCTTCTACGTCGTCGGCTCGGCCGAATATTCACGCTGCGTAGGTTTTGCTGTGTATTTGGTGGGACCAGGGCGGTGTTATTTATTATGAGCTGTTGAAACCGAACGAAACCATCACTGGGGAACGGTATTGAACTCAATTGATGCGATTGAGCCGAGCACTGCGCGAAAAGCGGCCACAATACGAGCAGAGGCACAAAAAAGTGATTCTACAGCATGACAACGCTCGGCCTCACGTTGCCAAACCCGTTAAAACCTACTTAGAAACGCTCAAATGGGAAGTCCTACCCCATCCGCCATATTCCCCAGATATTGCACCGTCCGATTATTACTTGTTCCGTTCGATGGCACATGGTCTGGCTAATCAGCAGTTCTGCTCATATGAAGACATCTCAAAATGGCTTGATTCGTGGATAGCCTCAAAAGACGAACACTTCTACCGTGACGGTATTCGAGCTCTGCCAGAAAAATGGGAAAAAGTTGTCGCTAGCGATGGGCAATATTTTGAATGATTCATTTGTAACCATTTTTTCACAATAAAGTTGCATTTTCATCAAAAAAACAGCGAGAACTTATTGGGTGAGTGCAAAAGTTCGTGCGGAGTTTCAATAGATGGAGTTATAAGCGTCGTAAAGTGTTGTCATTAATACTTCCATCTACATATTATATAACGTTGGAAAGGTGACGTCTTCAGCTGTTATTAAAAAAAAATCATTTGTTTTCATACAAACTGCTTCGAGAAATATCACTTTAAAAATGAGTATCGATAAGGTGCATTTACGGCATGTTATGCTTTACGAGTTTCGGAAGAGAATAAACGTTGCCACAGCCGTAAAAAACATTCAGGATGTTTATCAGGATGAAGCACCAGCTAAACCAACTGTGGAAAAATGGTTTGCTAAATTTCGGCGCGGAGAATTTAACCTTGAAGACGAGCCACGCTCTGGTCGACCTTCTGACATTGATGACGATGTTTTGCGTACTTTAGTGCTCAATAATCCGCGAATTTCAACAGAAGAAGTTGCTACAGCACTAAACGTTGACCGATCAACCGCTTTTCGGCGTTTAAAAAAGATGGGATTCGATTTGAAGCTCGATATATGGGTGCCCCATTTGCTGACCGAGAAGAACAAAATCAAGCGAATTTCTGCAGCCGTTTCTTTACTCGGGCGGCTCAATAACGAGTCGTTTTTGGATCGACTAGTGACGGGCGATGAGAAATGGGTCCTCTACAACAATGTTCAGCGCAAACGGACATGGAAACAATCAGGTGAGCATGGTGACGCAATGCCAAAGGCCAGTTTGCACCCGATGAAGGTGATGCTCTCTGTTTGGTGGGATTGCAAGGGCATAATCTATTTCGAGCTTCTCCCCGCTGGCGAAACGATTGATTTGGACAAGTACTGTCGCCAATTAACCAATCTGAATCGAGAAATAAAAGAGAAACGTCCGATTTTGTCAAATCGCAAGGGAGTCGTCTTTCATCACGACAACGCCAGACCACATGTTTCGAAAAAGACGCTGCGCAAACTGAAGAGCCTGAAATGGGATGTCTTAACGCATCCACCGTATTCTCCTGATATCGCACCATCTGACTATCACTTGTTCCGGTCATTGCAAAATTATTTAAATGGAAAAAACTTTGACTCTTTGGAGGCCTTAAAAAACGGCGTCTCTTCGTTCTTCGAATCTAAACCGCGCAGTTTTTATGATCGAGGCATCCGTATGCTGCCAGAACGTTGGGAAAAGATTATAGAAAACGATGGAGAATATATCATTGATTGAATAAAGATTTTTGTTTGCCTAATCACTGTGTGACTTTTACTCACAAACTCCGCACGAACTTTTGCACTCACCCAATAGTTGCGCACCTAATAAATTGTTTCACCCTGCAGTATTACGGCGATAATCAGAAATATTACGTGGCGGTCTGTCATGCTGGAATATAACGGTATTATATATAGCAATATTCCTGCGATATTGCAATGAGATTTATCATCGCACAATAATGTTGTAATATTGCCACTATGTTGCCATACGATAGTCACATTGTAACATTGCAGCAATATTCCAGTGATATTGTAATATTCCAGTGATATTGTCTGATATATCGCTCATCTGTTAAGTCAAAACGCAAATATTTTCGGTAATCATAGCTTCAGAATCATAAATTTTATAAGATTTGTAAGATGCTATAAACCATAATTGCTAAAAAGTTTTTATTAAAATCAGTATCTTATCATTATCATTTTTATAATAAAAACACAGATGTAATATTAACGTATATATACAGGGTGTTTGATAGCTGATCATGCAGACGAAAGTTGGAGATAGATTGGGTGTAACCGAGAAGAAAAGTCATGTACCATAATGTCAAATTGCCAATAGTTATCGAGTTATTAATTAAAACATGTGAGCCAACGAGCGCGTAGAGAGCGGAGGGCGACCGCAGTAAGCACGTAGACATTTGATACAGGCGGAGTCAGCGAGAGACGGTTGGCGAGCGCGCGCGGCGAGGGGCAACGTAAGCGACAAGAGGCTATCGCGCGCGACGAGGAACGAGCGAGCTTTTTCTTTATAGCTTTTTCCTTATAGCTCGCTAGCTCCTCGTCGTTCGCGCGATCGCCTCTTATCGCTTACGTTGCCCCTCGCCGCGCGCGCTTGCCTACACTGCAACTCGCTGATTCCGCCTGTATCAAATGTCTACGTGCTTACTGCGGCCGCCCTCCGCTCTCTACGCGCTCGTTGGCTCACATGTTTTAATTAATAACTTGGTAATAGCACCATCAATAGCGTGACTATAAACTTTGAGCTAACAGATATTAAAGAAATCGCTAATAATTCTTTTCGGGAAGAATTTTTTTAAGAGTTTTTGGGTAAGCTTTTTACAATTTGACCATTTAGATCTAAACACAACGGCGTATTTTCTTCAGTCTGTCTTTTATGAAAATCATTGATTTCTTAAAAAAAATTGTTATTTTATACCGGAAACTACAAAGATCGCATTATTAACATTTGTACCTTAAAAATATGTGGGTGGTTTTTTTTCTAAATTTTTTTTCAATATGGCGGACTCAACATTGCAGTCGAAATCACGAATTTCATCTTATATCGATTTTTCTAACGTTTTTTCACTTTATAATGCTGATTTATTCAATCTGTCTGATATATCACTCCGCAACATTGTTATAATATTCCTGCGATATTGTAGATTGATGTATCACATTGAAGTATTACTGCGATATTCAGAAATATTACGTAGCGGTCTATCATGCTGGAATATAGCGGCAATATTTCTGTGATATTGCAATGAGATTTATCATCTCGCAATATTGTCCCAGCAAACAATTTGGTAGCAAATTGTCACCAAATTGGTACCAAACTTGTACAAAGTTTGCTGTCAAATCCGGTGCCATCTGTGTCCTCAATAGCATCGGAATTTGCTAGCAAAGCTTGTATATATATTTTGATGCCAATTTGGGGCCAAATAATGAGCAAGGCTTGCTGACAAAACTATATAGAAAATTGGCGCCAAATAATGAGCAAGACTGGCTGACAAAACTCCACAGCAAATTGGCGTCAAGATCCCAGCAAGGCTTGCGGACAAAACATCACACCAAATTGTCACCAAATACCGAGCAAACTTTGGCGATAATACTCCACAGCAAATTGACGCCAAATACCGAGCAAAGCTTGGCGACAAAACCTTGCAGCAAGTTGACGTCATATACCGAGCAAAGCTTAGTGACAAAATTCCACAGCAAATTGGCGCCAAATATCGAGCAGATTCTGCCACATTCATTTATTACACCCCTCCTACTTCAACCAGGTAGGTTAGGTTCAAGTAAAGCAAGGAGTACAGATTTTGGCCAAGTATATAATGTACAATGCAAAAGCAAATGAATTTATTAGAATCATTCATTGTTTACGTACAGCTGGAAATGACTTCTGATAATGCATTTGCTTGTCAATTATATATTATGCACGAATCTGTATTCCCCGCTTAATTATTAAGTAAAATCAAATATGTTAATAAATTTTTATTAATATTTTACAAATTTATTATACTTAATGATTTACTATTATTATTGTAACAATTTTTTTTAATTTGTTACAATGTCGAAAATACACTAAAATATAAGGCTAATATTACATTTGTCGTACGACAATCTTTTCGAATATGTTGATTAGTTAACAAAGAGAATATTTCTAGGATTGCTCCGCGTACGCCAATCAATGTATCCGAAAAGCTTGTCGTACGGTACATGTAATATTAGCCTAAGTTGGCACTAAAAAGTACCGATTCAGATATTGGCATTCAAAAATGTCTTTTATTGCACTGAGGTGCTCCCGTTATGTTTTAAAAATAGGCGCTGAAAAGTACCGATTTACTTCTCTTTCTTCGAGAAGAGAACGTGTGGTATGTGCGTGCGTGTGTATGTATTGCGACGCTTCCTTCGAAGCGCCGACAAACCGCCGTCGGTCCGTGCGCCGCGGTCTTGCACCAACCGGATGTTGGACGCCAGGTGCAGCGGGCTGCACCACTCACCAACGCGAAGTTTACCCGCGGCGCGCGAATCCACCGGGTCCGGTAGCTCGGGGTTGATTCGAGTCGGCAGACGGGAAGGGTTCGTCGGAAATCGGGAGGCGGAACACACTAAGAAGGAAATAACCAAAACGGCCTATTTGGCGAGACTTAAATTTATTCGGTAATACCGGAAGACGGTAACTTCCGGTTCCTCGCGATACGGTACACGTGAGTTCGTTTCCGGTCGCTCCTACGCGAGGTCGATACCGCTCTTCATTTACAATGCATTTTCACGGGACGCGACACTGGACGGTACACCGGAAAAACAAATGGCAGGTGGACGGTCTTACAGTGACGGGAACCTCCCGGCGGCGGCGTGGTCCTCGATGGTTGACGGGTCGGTCGGTCCGGTCACACGGCCAGCGGCAGCTAGGTCCTCTCCGGGATCTTGGCCTCCGAGAATGCACGGCCCTCCTCCACTTTCCGGTAACGGTCGAAACTCCCAATCTCCTTTCTCCTTCGCACGCGGAACACCCAGCCTCCTTTCTCTTTTGCGCGCGGCACACAGATCCTTTTCTGGCGAGCGACGCATAATTCTCTCTCTTTTGCGAGCGGTACACAAATCTTTTCCTGTTGCGAGCGGTACACAAATCTTTCTCGTTTGCGAACGGTAATTCGAATTCTTACTCGTTCGAAGCCAAAAGCGAATCTGAATCTTTTCTTCGAGGCGAAAAACTCAACTCGTCATCGAGAGAGAAAAACGGATCTTCCCGTCTCTCGTTTTTTTCCTGTTATTCCTTCTTTTCTTTTTCGTCCGGGAATCCTTCCGCGAATTCTGTTGACAATCCGGACGCCCTGTCCGGATGCCCTGTCTCGCTCGCTCTCTCTCTCTCTCTTTCTCTCTCTCTCTCTCTCTCTCTCTCTCTCTCTCTCTCTCTCTCTCTCTCGCTCTCTCTCTCTCTCTCTCTCTCTCTCTCTCGCTCTCTCTCTCTCGCTCTCTCTCTCGCTCTCTCTCTCTCGCTCTCTCTCTCTCTCTCTCTCTCTCTCTCTCTCTCTCTCTCTCTCTCCCTCTCTCCCTCTCTCCCTCTCTCCCTCTCTTCCTCTCTCTGAGCATTTACAGCAGGGAATGATCCCTGCTGTAAATGCTTTGCTACATTTCTCTCTTACATGACCCTATTTCTGTATTCTTTCATGAATGTAGGCATTTTTCAGTGATATTCAATATATACATATTAAACAACATACCGTGAAATGTATTGAATATTACAGAAAACTGTATACATTGGCTGCGTTCAGAAGAACAAAATGATCAGTGAACGGTTAGTGATTCTCGTTCCTGATTGGCAAATACTTCTGGGCCTATGAAAAATATAAAATAATGCTCCAGTCACAGACAAAATAATCACTAAGCGCTCACTGATCACTTTGTTCTGCTGAACGCAGCCATTAACGAAATAATATTGAAATTGCGTCATATGTGAGGGAGAAATTCAGCTAAATATTTCCAACAGATGTATCACTCCTCACTGTTCAGATACCACACAATATTTACAAGATATTTTAAAAACATAGATGTTGGATATATTATAAATATTCTAATGTCTGAGATTTTCAACTATAGAAAAAATATGATAAATATCTAAAAATATTTATATTGTTCATACATCTTTTATAAATCGAAATTCTTTTTATAAACATACGTATGACAAACATGTTTAGATATTTATCATACCCTTTTCATGCCTGAAAATGTCGGACATTAGAATATTTACGAAATATTCAACATCTATATTTTCACAATATCTTGTAAATATTGCGTGTTTATTCAACAGTGCTATATACCTTATGTCGGGTCTTGCTGGTCCTGCTCCTCTTCCTCGTCTGCACGCTCGTCGCTTCATAAGCCGCGCTGTATCCTTGGGCCGGCTGCCGTTCTACGTTGATTACGTCCTCTGTGGCGGTGTCGTTCCTTCGCTGTCCGAAGAGCGTCTTGCATCTGTATTTGGAACTCGGGACGTTGAGGCCACTGAAATGTTCTCGAAAGCAATGTCGTTTTGCGGCTGAAATTTTTTTTTCGCATAATTTATACACCTATGTTTTGCTTTCCGGTATCTTGTGAAAAGTAATTTTGTATCCTCGTGTACAGATATTGTGTGTGTGAATAATATCTGTTTTACCTATTCATGTATTCATATTCTTAACCTCTTTTTCGCGACAAGTGTCAACAGCAAATGTAAAAAAGTCTTTTGAGAAGGACATATATAACCACCACTTTCTAAATAAAAGAGCAATGGTAAGACAATTACATAAGATTATGTTGTTATCATTTGATACAGGCACATAGTTTTACTTACAGATGGAAGAACGACCAAAGCGTATAATTACAAAACCAACAAGCTACCAGACAACATCATCAGATGAGGCTCCTCCAGTATACAAACGGGCTGCACCTGTGCCAAACACCACGGCAGGAAGCATCGAAGAGGACATCAGAGATATACAGGCCATCCTGGACAAGAATGCAAACAACGATATACATTTATTTGCTAATACTACACAAAACATATCATCGCGCACATACGCATATAATTCCACACACATTACTCCCACAGCATCTGTCCACCCAGCACAAGATACCGATTCATACTTCTCACACTACATGTACACCTCACGAAAATGAACACCTGTACTACACTAATGATACATATACTGAGTAGCAAGGTACTTCGCGCCCATGGACAACGCAGGAGCACACGCAGCATCAGTTCCATCAGGAGCGTCTATCTTACGAGCAGTACGAAGAGCGGCTACCTTATGGCCAACATGTACGAATAATACAGAAGGCGGACAATCGGTATGTCTTTGTGCGTATTTAAAAATATAATAGTAACGAAAATTGTAAAAGAATATTTATAAAAACGTTATTTTTGTGCACAGGGAGAACAACGATCGTTGGAAGCGCATGGAAAAGAGACTTACGTGAGTATGTACTATATACTGACAAAATAATTTATAAAATTATCTTTTTACCCTTTCTTCACAGGAAGATGGCCTCAGTGGCCTCAACGTTCCGAGTTCCAAATACAGATGCAAGACGCTCTTCGGACAGCGAAGGAACGACACCGCCACAGAGGACGTAATCAACGTAGAACGGCAGCTGGTCCAAGGATACAGCGCGACTTATGAAGCGACGAGCGTGCAGACGAGGAAGAGGAGCAGGACTAGCAAGACCCGACATAAAATATATAGCACTGTTGAATAAACACGCAATATTTACAAGATATTGTGAAAATATAGATGTTGAATATTTCGTAAATATTCTAATGTCCGACATTTTCAGGCATGAAAAGGGTATGATAAATATCTAAACATGTTTGTCATACGTATGTTTATAAAAAGAATTTCGATTTATAAAAGATGTATGAACAATATAAATATTTTTAGATATTTATCATATTTTTTCTATAGTTGAAAATCTCAGACATTAGAATATTTATAATATATCCAACATCTATGTTTTTAAAATATCTTGTAAATATTGTGTGGTATCTGAACAGTGAGGAGTGATACATCTGTTGGAAATATTTAGCTGAATTTCTCCCTCACATATGACGCAATTTCAATATTATTTCGTTAATGGCTGCGTTCAGCAGAACAAAGTGATCAGTGAGCGCTTAGTGATTATTTTGTCTGCGACTGGAGCATTATTTTATATTTTTCATAGGCCCAGAAGTATTTGCCAATCAGGAGCGAGAATCACTAACCGTTCACTGATCATTTTGTTCTTCTGAACGCAGCCAATGTATACAGTTTTCTGTAATATTCAATACATTTCACGGTATGTTGTTTAATATGTATATATTGAATATCACTGAAAAATGCCTACATTCATGAAAGAATACAGAAATAGGGTCATGTAAGAGAGAAATGTAGCAAAGCATTTACAGCAGGGATCATTCCTCACTGATTACTGGTAGTAAAGTTATATGTTCTTCAATTTTTCATTTTCGTTCCCTGTATTTTATTTGAACTCACCTATTAATCGCGTCCGTCATATATATTAAAAAATATAAAAAAGTTTCTAAATTTACAGATGCATGGGACGAGGATGAGGTCGAAGACAACACTCACGGTCGCAGGAGGTCGAGAGAGAGAGAGAGAGAGAGAGAGAGAGAGAGAGAGAGAGAGAGAGAGAGAGAGAGAGAGGGAGGGAGAGGAGGGTGCAACATGCACGCACACACACACGCACGCACATACCACACGTTCTCTTCTCGAAGAAAGAGAAATAAATCGGTACTTTTCAGCCCCTATTTTTAAAACATAACGGGAACATCTCAGTGCAATAAAAGGCATTTTTGAATGCCAATATCTGAATCGGTACTTTTTAGTGCCAACTTAGGCTAATATTACATGTATCGTACGACAAGCTTTTCGGATATATTGATTGGCGTACGCGGAGCAATCCTAGAAATATTCTCTTTGTTAACTAATCAACGTATTCGAAAAGATTGTCGTACGACAAATGTAATATTAGCCTTATATTTTAGTGTATTTTCGACATTGTAACAAATTAAAAAAAATTGTTACAATAATAATAATAAATCATTAAGTATAATAAATTTGTAAAATATTAATAAAAATTTATTAACATATTTGATTTTACTTAATAATTAAGCGGGGAATACAGATTCGTGCATAATATATAATTGACAAGCAAATGCATTATCAGAAGTCATTTCCAGCTGTACGTAAACAATGAATGATTCTAATAAATTCATTTGCTTTTGCATTGTACATTATATACTTGGCCAAAATCAGTACTCCTTGCTTTACTTGAACCTAACCTACCTGGTTGAAGTGGGAGGGGTGTAATAAATGAATATGGCAGAATCTGCTCGATATTTGGCGCTAATTTGCTGTGGAATTTTGTCACTAAGCTTTGCTCGGTATTTGACGTCAACTTGCTGCAAGGTTTTGTCGCCAAGCTTTGCTCGGTATTTGGCGTCAATTTGCTGTAGGGTTTTATCGCCAAGCTTTGCTCGGTATTTGGCGTCAATTTGCTGTGGAGTATTGTCGCCAAAATTTGCTCGGTATTTGGTGACAATTTGGTGTGATGTTTTGTCCGCAAGCCTTGCTGGAATCTTGGCGCCAAAGTTTGCTCGTTATTTGGCATCAAGTGGCGTACCCAAAGTGTGCTCGATGTTTGACGTCAATTTGCTGTCAATTTTGGTAGCAAGCGTTGCGTGTTACTTGGCGTCAATTTGGTATCATGTTATGTGCGCAAACTTTGCTACATAAATGCTATCAATTTGTGGACATTCTTTGATAAAACAAGGTTTATTCCAAATTTGTACTAAATTTGCCAACAAATCTTGTAAGCAAATCTTTGGCTTCATTTGGCAGAACAGATTTGGCTATCTGGGGTTGTAATGTTGTCACTATGTTGCCATACGATAGTCACATTGTAACATTGCAGTAATATTCCAGTGATATTGTAATCTGATATATCACTGTGTAATATTGTGATAATATTGCTGGAATATTATATAATAATCTTGTGATTTTGTAATATTGCTACGATATTATAATATTGCTTCAATATTGCTGCAATATTGCAGTGCTATGTGGGGACGTAAGATATAACAAGCTCACTTGAATTGTGCTTCCATGCGGTCCAAACGCTCCTCTATTTTTCTACAGTAAATATTACGATATATATTCTCTAAATCCGAATCAGTGAGATATATTGAAAATCAGTGACTATTCACTGATTTTTAGTAAATCTCACTGATTCAGATTTAAAGAGTAAGTAGAGAAATATTGTAAATAGTTAAATATTTTTGTCAATACAAAATTAATTTTGCAAATACGTTGAATTACTTATATGTATGTATATACATTAAATATACACTCAATATATATACATGAATAAATAATTCAATATATTTGCAAAATTAATTTTGTACACACCGATATTGTCCTTTATCATTGTTGATCTATTGAAATGCTGCAGTACAGCGCTTGTCTATATTTGAAGGAAGAACCTGAAACTTATTTAATATATTACTGCTGTTTTCAGACATGTCATATCGGTGCGTTGTAGATGCATGTTCTGTGTGAATGGGTGTATATTGTGATTCTGTATGTGTAGATGTTTACAATGTTACATATTGTGTAGAGTTTTGTTGGGATAGATATTGCGTTTGAATGGGTATGTGTGTATTCCGCGTACATGAGGAGTGTACGTCTGATTATTACTATCATTATTAGTATTATGAATATTATATGAGGAATTCTTCTGAAGAATTTCTCTCAACTCCCTTATATCCTCTTCCAAGGTTTTGCCAATGGATCCTTTTGTTTCCCTGCAGTATTCATTGACCCCTTCCGGGGTGACTCGTCAGAAGAAGTAGTCTGATATCTTGATGGTTTTATTATGGGTCGTTTTGGACGGTCCATTTGCCTATATAAGAAAATGCATAAAAATATACTGAGTACGTTAAATATATATACATATGTGTGTGTGTGTGTGTTTTACTTGTTTCATTTTTATGTCTTTTAGTTTAGTTTCTATATAATTATATTATATAGAAATTAAACATGTCAAATTATATATTTATAATTATATTAATTAATTGCAGTCATCTATGATTATAAATCATATATTTCAGTAAAGTAAACTATTCTTTTCCACATAGAGGAGAACTTGTGCAACAATTATTGTATGAAAATAAAAACTTTGAAAATAAAAAATAATAAAATAGTCTTAGTTCAATTAAAAAGGTAAAAAAATATGCTCTTGGTTAAAAAAAAAGTTTGCTTGTTATTATTTAGCAGCAAATAAATTTGAAATAATGAGAGAACGTTGAAAGAAAGAAATAAGAATTTATTACATTTTATCATTATATATCAGGTGTAGTAAAAAGAAATCCATTATTTTTCCAATAGATGGCTTTAGTTATCTGTATCTCGCGTTGTATAAGTCCGATCGGGTTCCACTAGATGGCGTTAGAAAGATGAGATTTCGTATTAAAAAAACTTTTCTGACAGTTTTGTAATTAGTTGACTCAGTTTTGTTTGAGCGCGCGTCAAAGATGGACACTAGCAAAGAGAAAATACGCTATATTTTACAGTTTTTCTTCGATAAAGGCGAAAACGCAAGCCAAGCGGCTGAAAATGTGAATAGTGTTTATGGTACTGATACTGTAACAGCCAATCACGCGCAATTTTGGTTTCGTCGATTCCGTTCCGGTAATTTCGATGTCAAAGATGCACCACGCACTGGAAGGCCAATTGTCGAAAATATCGATAAAATCATGGACATTGTCGAGTCCGACCGTTATGTAAGCACTGTTTCGATTGCCCAAGAGCTAAAGATTGCACAAAAAACCGTTTGGAACCATTTGAATAAGGCTGGATACTAAAAAGAAGCTCGATGTATGGGTGCCACACGAGTTAACGAAAAAAACCTCATGGACCGAATTTCCATCTGCGAATCGCTGTTGAATCGCAATAAAATCGACCCATTTCTGAAGCGGTTGGTCACTGGTGATGAAAAGTGGATCACTTACGACAACGTCAAGCGAAAACGGTCGTGGTCGAATCGCGGTGAGCCGGCGGAAACAGTGGCCAAGCTAGGATTGACTGCCAGGAAGGTTTTGCTGTGTGTTTGGTAGGATTGACAGGGAATTATCTACTATGAGCTGCTCCCCTACGGCAAAACTCTTAACTCGGAACTGTACTGTCAACAATTGGACCGTCTGAAGGAAGCAATCGCCCAGAAGCGGCCAGCTTTGGCCAATAGGAGAGGAATTGTGTTCCATCAGGACAACGCCAGGCCACATACATCGATAGTAACTCGCCAGAAGCTCCGGGAGCTTGGTTGGGAGGTTCTTATGCATGCACCTTATAGTCAGGACCTGGCACCAAGTGATTACCATCTGTTCCTGTCCATGGCGAACAATTTTGCTGGTGAAAAATTCGCTTCAAGAGAGGCTTGTGAAAATCGACTGTCTCAATTTTTTGCCAATAGGGACGAGGGCTTCTATGAGAGAGGCATAATGAAATTACCTTCAAAATGGCAATAAGTTATCGAACAAAACGGCGCATATTTGACCTAAATCGGATCATTCTAACTATGATAATTAAAGCCTTCAATTTCATGCAAAAATAATGGATTGCTTTTTACTACACCTAATATAATAGCAGAAATTATATATTTATCATATTCTAAGTAATTGTCATCGTCACTACTATTCCCATTTTCTGACATGCAATTCCAAAAAGGCATCTTATAACACTTTGCATGGATTTCCTTTATATGTACAGAGAAAATATTATTATCTAATGTGGAACATTTAAAGATGTACAGTATAGAAGAAGTAATACCAACGTCATAAAAATTATTTACATCCAAAAATTTTCTTACTACTAAACGATGTGAATTGTCAACTACTAAAATATTGACAATAATGCAAATAGAACCATCATTCAAAATACAGCAATTATCATGTTTGTCTAAGCTGAGCAAGATTCCATTGAATATGATCTTACGATATTGGCAAGAGTTTGAAAGAAGAAAGCGTGGAAGAGGGCCTACGTTATGCTCCATGAACACGCGAACTGCTGAATCCGTGCTCAAATAATCAGTTGCTGTATTTGCTTCTATCTTTGCCATTCTATTTGAAATTTGCTGCAGAGGAAGATCAGGTTTTCTACAATACTTTCGGAAAATTGTCATATTATTTTCATATGGGAAGGCAGAGAATGAATCAAGAGGACCTAGTTGCCGCACATCATTTGCAATATGAAGGGGACCGTGAATATTGTAGGAATTGAATGTTGAACCGTACATATTTTCACATCTCTCAACAAACTTTTGCAACGCTGCTTCTGCGAAATTCAGGTATATTTTTGACGATGACGTTGAAACTAAAATCCTTATTGCTGCATGAAGCAATAAAAAGTGTGTGTACATTTGCTGATTAAGAATACCGTATGTAACAATAGGACCTGTATAAAGAAGGAATTGTCGAAATTCTGTCGCTTTATATTTGGTGCATGCATCAAGTGATCTAGGTCGTCGTGCAAAATCAGATGGACAATATGCTCTAAGTATTTTCATTTGTGCAGATATAATAGAAATAGATTTTGCAGATAATTTCGAAAACTTTGAGTATTTCCCATGTACCCATGCATTCACTAACAATTTCTTCATTACTCCAAGGCATACCAGGTGCATATATTCAAATGGAACCTGTATAACCAATCTTATCGGTAACATTGACAATGGACTTTTTCCTTCTTTATGATGATCTTCATCTAAATTACGGACATATTCCTCATCGGTACGAAGAGAATGATCAATATCATGAAAAGTATAACGTCCCTCACATCGTTGGCCATTAACTTTACATTTGGAGCATGGCTGTTTGGATGTATGGCCTCGATGATTCAAAATAAAAGCACGAGCTGGCGCATCAGCTATAAAACATCTTAACTGTAATGGTATCTTACTATCATTATGACTTATACTTCCGTTGGCAAATATTCTCTTAACATCTATCAATACAATAAATTTATCAAAAAATATATTTGGATCATTTGGTTTCGCAGTGCCTCTGTATATCCCTATTATTATTGGCCTTGTGTGTTTTATATTTATAAGCCGACATTGTATTGGCCACAGATGAACAGTTCCTGACCTATCTAAGCTACATCCATCGGTACTAAAGTCTAGTTCTAAATAACTTGGGAGAGATACAGTTAGATAATGCGAAAGCACTTGAGAAATTTTTTCTTCCAAATTAAAATGTATGTATTCATCTGGTTCTACTTTATATATAATAATTTTATTTCGTGGAGTACTCAAAAGCGTTCTTGCATCTTTTGGTAAGCTGTGAAAACAAGGATGTGTTTTAAGAAGTAATAGAATACTGTTTACCTGCACATGATTTAAATTATTTTCTACAAAACAGGATGCAAGTCTTTCTCGAAATAATAATTTATTTGAGAAAGTACTGACTGATGAGCAATTACCAGAGGAACGATTATCATTATCAGAAGAAAGATCAAAAGAAATATCATCTTGCACATTTATAGCACTTATATTATTATTGTGAATGTCATTTCCTTCATTGCATGTAAGAAGATTAGGTTGCACATATGAGATATTTTTTGCATCTTGAATAATTGTAATTTTATTTGACTGTCTCGAGTAATCTCTTGAATATTTCTTAGATCGCAAGTTGGTCTTAATTAATTTCAGTAATAATTCTCCTTCTTTGTCTAATGGATAAAATATTCAAGCATTTTCGAGAAATTGAACGTTTTATCGGTTTCATAGTTACTTATCCTTTAGAACTTGCCGCTGCTGATGATAGCCAAACTTTCCTGAAAATCCTTAGTGAAAAGTATTTCTCTCTCCGACAGTACTCACAGCTGGGCTCGAAATAACACAATGCGTAATGTGGACGGTTAAACAAAAAACTATCTGCCGCGACAATGCGACACCGCGTCTCCGCAACATCTTATCCGGCAGCGCGTATCTTCCGCGCTTAACACTACCGGAAACGCGCATTCTTCCACTATACTTCTGCGCAGAAGAAGACGATGGAGTACAGGGCCTCGATTCTGTACACGCTTACCGACAACTATCGATGTCGTTAACTGTATTGCGTAGCTTTTGTATGATATATCGTAGAAAACCTGCGCAACTCCGTTAACGATATCGATAGTTGTCGCCAGTCCGATGTTTTACTTGTTGTATCATTAATATGTTTGGCAAATGAAATATATATTTTTTTCGTTATTGGTAATAGATCAATGGGGCCCTCGAACGGTGGCTACTTCCTTGATAATAAAATGAGCGTCATAACCTGATAAGTTATGAAAAACTATCGGAATATAATAGGAATCTGTATAATTTAAATTACAATTTGAATGTGCCAGACCCCTGTATTGTTCGGTTAAATGGCAGTGATCGCGTACATGTATATCCCCCACTGCGAATGATTTTTCACATATATGACAGCGCGTTGCACTATAAAATGCTGCACACTGTTCTTGTGATAAAATTTCCATAGGGACATTATTACGCAGAATAATTTTTATACGATGCGCCAATTGTTTAAGTTCCTTGACGAACCACGAAATGCAATTCGGATCGCGACGACACTGATACGCGGATAATGATTCATTGTAGGAACATCGTACATAATAAGCTATACTATGTACTTTATGATGCTGATACACATACGATTTTTTTTCTTCGTTTGGCGTTTTCTCTAGAATGCATTCCAGGTCAGCGTACACCACGAATGGAATCCGTTCCCTTCTGCTGTAATTAGTAAAACTGAGCCACTTGTTGGCCTCTGTTGGCAGGATGACTGCACAGTCATTCAACTTGTTGCAATCTATGATATGATTCTCCAGTTTTTCGTTGGAATAAAAATAATGCAAGCAACTGAAAATGGATATTACGAGTTATTCTTTTATTTCATATTTGTTATATTGTATTTATGGTGAATATCTCCTTACCGATCGCATATATATTTCTTGCATTTTTTCTTACTTACAAGGGACATTCGGCAACGCGGAAATTCAAAAAAATCTGAAACTCTGCATAATTGTAGAGCAGATATACCTAATAACAAAACAATTTTTCGTTGGTGCCCAAAAACGGTTTTAAGGGTGGAAACAACCCCTTGAACAAAGTTGATTTTTGTCTTTCTAAGCGAATATTATCGAAACTATTAAAGATATGAAAAAATGTTTTAGACAAAAGTTTTATGGTTTTAAAAGTACTTTATTATGCTATATTTAGATTTTTTAAAAATGTAAAATTGTGTATAAAATACCCCCCCTCCTTCTCTTTTTTCAAATTGTTAAAATCAATTGTCCAACCAAAATAAAGCTTATTTTATGACAAATTCAACCATATATAATAACATTATGTTTGGAAAAGGCAATATTGAAAAAAAAATTAAAAATGCTCTTATATATATGCTACACGTACCAAACTTATGGGTTCGCTGCTTGACGATGGCATTTCTTTCTCCCTCATAATTACTGACTGTAAAAGGTAAGGAAGGAATAAAAACAGGTAATCTAAGAAAAGAATAAAGTTGATGTTAAGAAGTAAGTTGAAGAAGAACAGCATGATAAGGAGGACGCAGAGAGAGTGTATATAACCCTAATATAGATAATCTTTTAAATTCAATTGTAAAGAACAAATAAGGAAATGAATGATATGAAGAAAAAAGGAGAACACACACGGATTTAATAATGAAAAATATAATTTATAAATTTATTCAGTGTACATTTGTGTGTATGTGTTTTGCTTCATTCAGTATATAGGTTTTATTAATTAAGTAGTCGATATAGATATTCGAGTGAAAGATATCTTATATTTTGGTATGGATTATAATATATACAAATTTTACAGGAATTGAGGACAGTAAAATATTATTTATTCTATATAATTATTACAATAATGATATTGCTCAAAGAAATGTTCAAAACAAAAATATTGCTTGCACCATGCACAACGTATAAAAGCCATTTTACCACAAATGCTACATTTTGGTATACGTTTTTCTTCTTTAAAATAACAATAATCGATTGGATTATGAAATTTTTCAGGCCGTGTTGATAAATAACCACTTTTATACCAGCTATATCTAAATAAATTTCGAAATCTTGGAGAAGACAGTTGATTGTGTGTTAAAGATTGCAATTTTATTATGTTATTACGTAAATGTAAATTTATGTCATAATTATTTATAATAATACTATCAGAAAAGCTTCGAACAAAATTTTTCCAGATTCTGAAACCAAAAACATCTAATGGCTGTATAAAAGCAGTTGTTTTTTTTGGTATTGTTAGAATATTTACATGTTTGTCTTTTGGTACAAGTTCTTCCAATTGGTTCGGGCAATGTCCATGAATCAAGCAGTAGTATACTTTTCTCTCCAGTGTTTGGTAGATACACTTCTTGGAACCAATTTTTGAAATGTTCAGTTGTCAATTTCCCTGATTTTGAAGCCGCAATGTAAATATTCACTGGTCTAAAAAGAGTTTGTTCTACTTGTGGTCCAAAAACACCAGTAGATTCTTTTAATACTATATACAAAGGCGAAAGGAGATGTCCATCTGCAGATATAATAGGCATAATGGTGTAGCTATGAGTCATAGCAGATAAAGATTGGATAGTAGCTCCAACTGTCTTCACTCCTACATTAGCTAATGTTCTTCCTGCATGTATTTCTAAATTAAAGCCACTTTCGTCCGCATTATAAGTTGATTCAGCACCGATTACATTAATATGTGGCTTTACTATATTTACAAATTCCTCAGCGTTTTGACGTATAGTTAGATCAGTTAAATGAGAAGACCGCGTTTTAAATGCAGTTATTTTACGTGATGTAATACGATGTGCCTTTTTAAAATTCCATATCCACCAATTTCCTGCTTTAAATCAAGAAAAATCCACTTGTTCCTTTGCTTCTAGTGCCCATTTTCGCAGATTTATATCATGAATAATAAGTCCTCTATTAACAGCTTCTTGGAATTTTATAAGAACATATTCAGCAATAACTACAAGTTTGTCTGTATTTGAACCCCCACGCATTACATGTTCTTGCCATCTGTGCAATTGTTGAATAGATTTTACCTAGAAGAAAACAAATCTCAATATTAAACAATTCGAATTCAAAAATAAAAGAAGTTATATACGAATTAAATGTTCACGAAACATCAAATTGTAAAACTTAAAATAAAAAACAACACGACTCTAACTATATAATTTACAGCTTTGGTCATAAGTATAAAGCATCTCTAACTCATTGTATTTTCCTAGAAATCAATGCATATACTCATAGTAAATATATAATCTCTTTACAATAAATATTATATTAATATTTTATAATATAATGTATATATTATATTTATGTATATTATATTTATATTATAATTTATATTATATTAATATTATATTATATTACAATAAATATTGTAAAATAAATATTATTTTCCACATATTCTTATATTATATTTTTTTATTATATTATTTTTCCATATACTCGTATACTATATTATGTTCTCCATATATTCATATAGTATGTTTTTGTTACACAATTTAAATAAATTTTTTGGGATGCTTTATACTTATAGTCAAAGCTGTATGTACAATGACCGACAATGATGCGTTCCGCGAGAGGGGAAATAGAGTTCTCTCTGTCGCGGAACGAATCACTGCCGGTCACTGTACACCGTAAAAGCCTCAAGTATTTTACTATATATTATTCTTCTTATTTTTTAATTAAACTTTACTTTTCTAAAACGATGTTGTACAGAAGTAAGAGATAAATGTCCTTTCTTTCCACTCTTCCAAAATTCGATTGCCTTTTTCTTATAATTTAAGTTTACATTTCCACCTTCATCATCCACAGTGCAAACTTCATTTCCATAATTATCTTCTTCAGCATCAATATCGTATACATCTACAAATTGTACGTCATGCGGTTCTGATGGATCGTCAAAATCAAGTCCCCACTCATGTTCGATCGTAATATCGTGATGTATAGCACTCTTTATTAAATCAGTAATTGTATCATGGAGTTCCACCTCTCGATGATTAACAGGAGTTATTGCAATATTTGTGAAATGAAATGTCGCAATTAACAAATTAATAACATTAGCTGGATTTATTACTGACATTATGATACAAATCTTAAGGATATTTTAATTAAACATTTCTCACAGCAATAATAATATACGTACTGCTTCAATAACTGCTTCAATAACACTGAAATGTATTCCAAAATGGACAGCTTTTATATGCAAATGAATGAAGATAACATATGAAGATAATATAATGAACCTTGATTGCACTGTACTTGATAAAGAGTGCTATTTTGGTCGCACAGTCATAAAACTTGTGACAAGTGTTTTGCATATTGCCATGATGTACACACACGTGCGCACGTACAAAAACACACATACACACACACATATTTATTTATATTTACGCGTGTCGTTTAAATTAATGAAAAAGGTAGCCGCAATGTTGGCAAAATAAACGTCTATTACGTAAAATTTTATAATTTATAACATTTTTAAATATTAGTGACTGTATCCTTATCATGCTATTTTTCTCCTACTTACTTCTTAACATCAACTTTATTGCTTTTTTAGATTTTCTATTTTCTTCCTTCCTTATCTTTTACAGTTTGCAATTATGAGGAAGATTTAAGGAAGAAAGAAATGCCATCGTCAAGTAGCGAATCCTTAAGTTTGGTACGCGTAGCATATATATAAGAGCATGTTTAATTTTTTTTTCAATATTGCCTTTTCCAAACATAATGTTATTATATATGGTTGAATTTGTCATAAAATAAGCTTTATTTTGGTTGGACAATTGATTTTAACAATTTGAAAAAAGAGAAGGAGGGGGGGTATTTTATACACAATTTTACATTTTTAAAAAATCTAAATATAGCATAATAAAGTACTTTTAAAACCATAAAACTTTTGTCTAAAACATTTTTTCATATCTTTAATAGTTTCGATAATTCGCTTAGAAAGACAAAAATCAACTTTGTTCAAGGGGTTGTTTCCACCCTTAAAACCGTTTTTGGGCACCAACGAAAAATTGTTTTGTTATTAGGTATATCTGCTCTACAATTATGCAGAGTTTCAGATTTTTTTGAATTTCCGCGTTGCCGAATGTCCCTTGTTAGTTGCATGTCCACAAGACGTGAAAAATTCTTGATCACACGAAATGTCCCATGTTGCACTCTTGTGGATCTTGCATATATAACAAATTTACATGCTTTTCCTTCTTACTGGCGAGACGTATCGGAACGGTCGTACATGCTTCTTCTTGCTTCTTTTTATCTTGAATGGTATATACGTTGATGGATATGTTGTTTAGCTGTTCAAACTTGGTAATTTGTTTAATCGTCATTGGAAATTCAATACCCTGAAGATTGAATATTTTGGTATAATGTGGGTACGAAGATTCCCGGTCTCCATTTCTTTCAGCTGAATATAATGCCGCGACCACAGACCATGCAAAACATACGTTGTCTTTAGTTCGTACGTTTATCACGGCTTTCTTTAATTTTATTTCGCGAGGCAACTCAATGTTGCACCCTGCATGCAGTGGATTGTATTTGTTCACATTGACTGTGAAATCAAGTATGCGCAGCAGTGCCCACCCACTATCACGTTCTTGAAATTCTTCCAAAGATGCCAAAGTAGGCTCGATGACGCGTTGCTCGTATCATTTATCCAAATCTAAAGCAGAAAAGAGTTCACTGTTTCTCGTGTTAATGCTTTTGAATGCATGATTGTCGCCTGCGATAAACTCGCCATTGAACACAGTGTTCACCTTAAGATTGTCGTGCCTTTCCATAGCACTTCGCACGTGCTCGAGCACTGTAGCTTCTTCTTCTTCGCATCTTGAAGAAATCGAAGAGATTCAATATAATTCACGTTAATAACTGCGCCGGTTGATATGCGGCTTTCGAACGCTGTATCAATTTCTCTCCATACCAATTCTGCATCTCTTGATACGTATCCAGCACCCACGTGTACGAAGCGTTCTTGCACAGAAATTTTCGTTTACTGTGCGATGGTCCTACCACTTATAAGGGGAGGACGCATCGACCGGGAAACGGTTTGGAACGAAACTTACGGAGTTAATAGTACTTGACTACTAATAACTCATGGTAATAGCATACGACGCAATACCTCTTTATTTTCGAGAAAAAACGGTCTAAAGAAAAGAGTCAATAAAGTGTACAAGTTAGTTTGAAGGATATTCAACGAAGCGGCGTAGCGCAGCAGCGAAGGTAACGGACTACTGAGGTGACAGCTGAGGTTCGACCTCTGCTGTATGGTTTTTTTTCTATTTTATAAGCACAAAAATGAAACAGAAAACATTAATAAGTAATAAAACTGCGTTTCTTAAATATATTAGTGTTTGTTAAATATACTATTAATGATTTAAATTGCAAAAAAACCCTAAATCTTATCTATAAAATATATAGTGTGTGAGAAAATTTTTATATAATAATTGCAATGGAAATAGGAATAAAAATATTGTTATGAAATATATAGGAATGCTAACCCTTTGCGGTCGATGCCGCCACAGTGGCGGCATTCGTAAGTCGTCGTAGAAGTCGATGCCGCCAGGCTAGCATTCATGATCGCCTGGCGTGCGGCACGGCAAATGAGGCTAGCGATAATGAAAGAAAACTATCCTCCCGATGCTAGATTCAAATGTTTAGATCAACTTACAGATATCCATGTTTATCGATCTCTTCGAAATCAGCCGATCGCAAAAAGTAAAACTAGTATGAGATAATTTTTCATAATCTTATATCGTATATATAAAATATTTATTTCTGTTACAATTCTCTATGTTGTATTGAAGTCGTGTTGTGTTAAAGTTATATTGTGTCTTTACCTCTTCTGGCAATCCCCCCCAAAAACTTCCTTTGTGTCATTCTAAACGATCGTTAAGAATGACGAAATGATTCGAGCATCGGAACAGTCGTCAGTAAAGCAAGCAGCAGTGTGCGTTTACTAGTGATACAGAGCAATTCGGTGATCATATTTAAATTACATATATCATAACAATGTCAGAGAGAGTCTTCAACAAGCAAAATAGTTGGTGTAGAATTGCTAGAAGAAAGATCTTTTGAAAATGAAGATTTTAAAGGTGAATTCACTAATGCTCTCGTATATGCGAATTCTATTTACGAGAATAATGAATTATTATCGAAAAATCCTCCAACGAAAATATATATTTTTACTCTTATTTCCATTGCAATTATTATATAAAAATTTTCTCACACACTATATATTTTATAGATAAGATTTAGGGTTTTTTTTGCAATTTAAATCATTAATAGTATATTTAACAAACACTAATATATTTAAGAAACGCAGTTTTATTACTTATTAATGTTTTCCGTTTCATTTTTATGCTTATAAAATAGAAAAAAAACCATACAGCAGAGATCGAACCTCAGCTGTCACCTCGGTAGTCCGTTACCTTCGCTGCTGCGCTACGCCACTTCGTTGAATATCCTTCAAACTAACTCGTACATTTTGTTGACTCTTTTCTTTAGACCGTTTTTTCTCGAAAACAAAGAGGTATTGCATCGTATGCTATTACCATGAGTTATTAGTAGTCAAGTACTATTAACTCCGTAAGTTTCGTTCCAAACCGTTTCCCGGTCGATGCGTCCTCCCCTTGTTAGACCATCATAGGTTAGGTTGGAAGAGAATACGAAACGTTCGTCGAAAGAGTATTTTACCATGCCGACTTGCGCCGGGCACTATCCTCATCGTTCTGAGGAGGGGGAAGGGAAGTAAAATGGGAGACATATAGAATTAATTTATACATAATTTTATGTTTTCCAGAATATCATTTATTTGTTCACGGTTTCATACATTATATTTTTTACAGCGCATGCTAACAATTCACAATCAATGAGCGACTCGCGCTCAAAGTCGCTGCTTTCTTGTATTATTTTTGTTGCAGTATGTATATTAGTAATATAATTCTTCTTTTCACGAAGAATATTTACAAAACTTTTGAATTTTACACTAACTATATAGATATTTTCTCATAACCATCCATACATGTGATTGATGCAATTTTCAAATGCAAATAATACATTTAACATATCTGGTGTTACATATAAGCAATTATTAAAAATTGTGCGTTTCCCAATTTGTGAGTTGTACATCTTACATGACGTTATTGTTAATTCTTCTATACGCATCGGAGGAGACGATGACCTATAAAAATTGGCCTGCAGAAATCTTTGGATATCAGCACGTTGCCCCATTAGCGCATTCCAAGTTTTGATCGGCAATAGCAGTTGTTTGCCACGATTATCATCAATGCCTATGTCTATGACGGGTTTAGCTCCTACGCTGATTCCGATATTCAAATATTTATAAGCAGTTACAGTCAAAGCGAATCGGCGTCCTAAGATATGCATAGCAAGAGGTCATGGAACGCTGAAAAGATATAGAAAATTTACATGTCTGAATCTTGGAAAAATTACTATGGATAAACTAAAAGAAACAGCATTATGACACTCATCTCTCGCACATTTTCTTGCTCGGTGGAGCCTCGTCCTCATGTTGAGCAGGCATGTAATAATTTGCGTGTTTAGCGTTCACTTCAGCACCGGCAGCATACATTTTTACTATGTAGTATAAAAAATAAAAATAAATTCATTAATAAACTTCTAATATTACAACAACTTTAATGGTTCCTACAGTTACTTGTAGGAGTTAACAGTTAACAGTTAACAGTTAACAGTTACCTGTTATTGTCCCGTACAGTCGCTTATAATATATATATGTGTTAATAATCAAAACCCTGCTTTATAGTGACTTTAGAAATAATACAAGGAATACGGCCGAACAATTTCATGGTGATATATTACGTTAACGAGGCAATACTTCTCATGTTCCAAAATTGTATTATACGTGACATGCTGCAATGCCTGGTACAGTCTTTTATATACGATAAATGTTAGACGCCCTGATTGCGAAATCTGGCTTTGTAAAGACCTCGGGGATAGATAGAGGAATATGTTATAACAATTTGGTGCTGTTATATGACAGCAAAGAGATAAAATATTTTTTCTTGTAACATGGTATTTCGCGGGACTCGCTGCGATGTTTCGTACGACACACGCTTTATTAATATATGATAAATTTTTGACGGCCGGAATGCAAAATCTGGCACTGTAGGGACCTCGATAATAGTTCAAGGAATATTCCATATCAATTCGGCGGTTACATATATATTACGCCAACAAGGCGGAATATCTCTTCTTTTGAAATTGTATTCGCGTAATTCGCCTTAACGCTTGATGCATCTTTATTTATTTATAATAAAAGTTAGACAGCCTGATTGCAAAATCTGGCTTTATGAGGATCTTAGAAATAGTTTTAGAGATATGCTATAACAATATGTTGATGACATATTACATGGTGAAGGAATACATCTCAAACACAGTGAAGGAATATATCTCATTTTGTATAATGCTATTATACGTGATCCGCTGCGACGCTTCATACATCTTTATTTATTTATGATACATTTCTCACAGCCTCATTGCAAAATCTGGCTCTGTAGGTTTCTCGGGGATAGTTCAAAAAAGATGCTATAACAATTTGGCGGTGAAACATATCGTCAACGAGGTGAAATTTTGCATCTCCTACAATGAATTTTCAACTGATTCGCTCCAACGCTTGGTACGACGGGCGCTTTATTTATATATTATAAATTTTTGACGACCGGATTGCAAAATCCGGCTTTGTATCGATCTCGGGAATAGTACGAAGAAGATGCTGCAACAATTTGGTAATAATATGTATCGTCAAAGAGACGAAATATTATATCTCGTGAAATGGTATTTCGAGTGACTCGCAGCAACGCTTGGTACAGCGAACGCTTTATTAATGTATAATAAATTTCTGATGGCCGGATTGCAAAATCTGGCTCTATATAGGGTTCTCGGGGATAGTTCAAGGAAGATACCATAATAATTTAGCGGTTATATATATTGTCAACGAGGCAATATATTTGTTCTTGTAAAATTGTATTCCGCCTGACTCGCTGCGATTTGGTACAGCTGACGCTTTATTTATGTATAATAAATTGTTAACAGCCTATTTGTAAAATCTAACTCTGTAGAGATGTCGGAAATAGTTGTAGGAAGATATTATAACAAGTTCATGGTCATATATTACGTCAGTAAGGCAAAATATTGCTTCTTGTAAAATGGTATTCCACCTGACTCGCTGCAATTCCTGGTACGGCTGATACTTTATTTATATATTATAAATTTTGGACGGCCGGATTGTAAAATCTGGCTGTGTAAGGTCCTCAGGGATAGTTCAAGGAAGATGCTGTAACAGTTTAGCAATTATACGTATCGTATATATCGTCAACGAGGCGAAATTTTGCATCTTGTAAAATAATTTTTGGCGTGATTCGCTGCGATGCTTGGTACGGCGAACACTTCATTTATTTTTCATAAATTTTGGACGGTCGGATTGCGAAATCTGGCTTTGTGGTGATCTCGGGAATAATATAAGGAACATGCTATAATAATTTGGCGGTGATATATAACGTCAGCTAGACAAAATACATCAATTTGTAAAATGGTATTGCGTAAGTCGCTGCGACGCTTGGCTCACTCACCCAAAAGCCTGGAAAGCATTTTCTCGCCGTGTATCGGCCGGCGAAATGCCCGAGTGAGTAAGACAAGGACAGCGCGATCGATCGTTCATCCTTGTCAAACTGACCTGACCCAACCTTCCTGCTCTTGCGCTCGCGCGCACGGCATTGGTTCACAGTTTCGCCGCACGAGGCCCTCAAAGTCAACTCTGGATTTGCCTCTGGCTCCTGCAGACCCTTAAGAACGTACGGAGAAAATAGTGAAGATAGTGAATTGATAATCGATGTACTTTATTTAACATAAAATGAACGTTGTTACCGCCTTAAAGTTTTATGTGTCTAAAATGACAGAGGATAGTGGTCCTGGTATGAAAGTTCTGTTAATGGATAAACAAACGGTAAAAATGGTGTATATATATATATCACGTATTTATTTTGTAGTTATAATGTACATTGATAAATGAGTTAGTATTAACCTATTTATATGTATTCCGAATTTTGATTTCTAGACGAGTATAATCAGCTTACTATATAGTCAGTCTGAAATATTGATGAAAGAAGTATATTTATTTGAACGAATAGATACCGCTGTACATAATGATACTTTAAAATACTTAACATGCCTAGTGTTTATAAGGCCAACAAAGGAAAACATCGATTTGCTTTGTAAAGAACTTAGATATCCCAAGTATGGAGTATATTATATTTGTAAGTAATGATATATATCTCACATACATAAAATATAACATTTATTTTCTACAATTACCAACATTTAGAAAATAGGTATATTGTATATGTAATATATAAACATAGGGTGTTCAGTAATAGATACATTTTGTATGTAATAGTATTCGTCACAAAACAATCATCTTTTCATTTATAATGTTATGTTTATGTATTATTACTGATATAAGAACTTTCACAAATTATTTATATATTGGATTATATTTATATATTGAATTAGATGGATATAGCTTTAGAAAGGTTTATCTTGCAATTTCCAAATTTCAAAATAAAACTTGGTAAAACTGTTCCAAATGTTCGCAAATTAACATATTTAAAGTTTCTTAGCAAAATAAATTAACTAAGATAATATTAAAATAATAAATGTAATTATTTAAAAAAAATTATATACTATGAATATAGAATAATCCCCACACAGCTTTATCTCAGGGACATCCGACAGACATTCTGGGATACAGCAATATCTTGGGGATATACAAATGTTTGCTGTTTTAGATCCTACAGATATCCTACGGATATCCCTTTTAATAACTTTCAATTCTTTTTTAGAAACTTTCAGTTTTTTAAAATTGGTATTAAAAGAGATATCCGTAAGATATCTGTAGGATCTAAAACAACGGACATTTGTATATCCCCAGGATATTGGTGTCAGACGTCTCTGAAATAAAGTGTACTGTGTGGGAATCTAGTCTTTGAAGTATATTATAGATATTAATATCTGATTATAAAATATATATTTAATAATATTTTGATTTAAATAAGGACCACTTATAATTTATAAAATATGTTATTTAAACCAATATTTATTTTATTTTAACATTTTATATTAGACTTTATTAGAAAATAAACATAAGAGAAAACTTAATATAATTTTTATTTATATAGTCAATTAAACATAGTAGATAAAAGAATCAGAATCAAATTTTACTCTATTCTCTTTAAATTATCTCTTTAAATTAGTGTATCTATTATATATTGTCATCAGGTATAATCTTTTATATGTTGCATGGATGTAAATATGACATTGATACAGATTGAACAATAGACATGTATTGGATGTTTAGAAGCAAAATATCAATATTAATATATGAAACTTAGAAAGTATTAATTAAAGCATGGATATTGTATTTTTATATGTTTATTTTAAGAAAATATTTTATAGGAATCAATAATATCAAAATTTTGAAATATGGTATAAAATAGTTTAAAAATATCCCATCTGTATTTGTTAAAAACAGAAGGGAAATTAAATGAAATGATTAAGTAATTGATTGGTTATTTTTTCTTCAAGTAAAAGGTAATTTAAGTAATATTAATATTTCTTTACATATTTTATATGCATGTTTCTTATATGTATAAAATATCTATATACTATACATATTTTTTTAATAATCATTTAATTATCACAATTAAAGATTTTGTATGTGCTGTTAATTTCCTTGCTGTTAATCCAAAATTATATACTAAATGATTATCCAAGTAAGAAATTAAGGAAAAATTTAACATCAGTATTCAAAAATTTGGCATGCCTAGATTATATTTTAGAATATACATGAGTTTTTAAATATGTTGAACTTTGCTATAAAATATAGAGAATTTGACAATCTATTTGAATTTATGCAGGCTATACAAAATACTTTTTTATTGTATTCTAGAAACAAAGAGTTAATAGAAATCAGTTATAATATATATATACTTTTATTCATATATATATACACTTTTTTATAGAAATGTTTCAATGTAATCTTATAAATAGTTATTTTACAAAGATTAACATACCTTCATATAATGTTTTAATTTTTTTAACAAATCTTTTGCTTTTCTACATTGAAGGAACTATCATGTACTAAAAATGTATATTTCACAAAGATTAGCAAAAATCTCTATGCAATATTTAAAAGAAGAGACTTTACAAGAAATTAGTGGGAAGTTCAAGTGACATATTTAAAAAATAAGCAATTCTCATTTAATTTAACATATATCAGGGATGCCTAGAATATCAACTTCTATAACATATTTAAAGGGCAAAATCATTCAATATCTATAGTATATAACTTTGGAAAATTATTATTTTAATTATTTTAACATTATTGCAATTAATACATAATTGAATTAAAAAAACTATTTACATATGTTTATCTAAGAATATTTGGAACTATTTTATCAAATTTTAGAATCGAAAGACGCATCTTTCTGCAACTATAATGATGTGAAAGACAATGGGTAAAAAGTACTGATTTTGGTCCATCGTGGGGAACAAACAAAACATCATTTCTATAGGATTTTGACTTGTTGAATACGATGCCGTCGTTAGTTTTCCTCTAAACCTCGGGGAACATATTTAAATCCGAGGATTTATCATCCAATAATCAAATAGCCTGGAAAGCCTTTGCGTAAACTTTGAAGCTATTGCAAATTCGTGTATTAGTTAAATTAGTTGAAGATAGTTTAGATTTTCGATTTAGAAATATTTTCGATGTAACAATTGAAGGTGTTCTCTTTTTATGCAAAATTTGCTAACAAATATACATGATGTCACATATCATCCGTATCACTCGATCTTTTTGTAAAGGCGAAACTTTGTGGAAAAATATTTCAGACAAAAGTTGTATGGTTTCAAAGGCATATGTTAACTATATCATTTTGTTTACAGATGGTGCCACTTTTGAGATATTTACTGATCATTACTTTTTTTAAATGGAAACCTCAATTTTTTATTATATCATTTTTTTCTACCAATTAATTTGAATAACTTTTGTCTGAAATATTTTTTTATTTGCTTAATATTTTTTGAGATATTTAAGAAAAACTCGGTAATTTTTTCAATATTTAACTTACGATATCTCGCTAATTGTTTGTCGGAAGAAAAAATAGTACTAGACTTTTTTATTCTATTTGGTTTCAAGAATATACTGTTATAATAATGCCCTACCTTTTATTAACTTATCGATCTTTGGAAATTTCAAAATTATCAAATTAACAAAAGCTACGATCAGTGAATATCTCGAAAATGGCGTCATCTATAAACAAAATGATATAGTTATTATATGTCACTTTTGAAACCATGCAACTTTTGTTTGAAACATTTTTCCCTAAAATGTCGCATTTACAAAAATCGAATGATACGGGTGATCTGTGACATATTATTGTATATTATTTATTAACAAATTTTGTATAAAATGAGAACACCTTCAACTATTAAATCGAAAATATTTCTAAATCGAAAATCTAAATTGTCTTCAGCTAATTGAGCTAATATACGAGTTTGCAATAGTTTCAAAGTTTACGCAAAGGCTTCCCAGGTCATTCGATTATTGGATAAATCCTCAGATTTGAACATGTTTCCCGGGATTTAGAAAAAAATTAATAAATTAACGATGGTATCGTGTTCAGCAGGTCAAAATCCTATAGAAATAATGTGTTTCATTAGTTTCCCACGATGGGCCAAAATCGGTATTTTTTACCTATTGTTCTTTGTGACACATGAAAATCAAAAATTATCCAAAATGATATAATTCAAAATAAATAATTTTAATGATTTGATATTTAAAAATCTTAATATTAAAAGTTTTCTCTTAAATAATATAATATTTGATTAAGTTATGATAGAAAATATAAAAAAAATTGTTTAAGTTTAAAGTTTTTAATAAATTTAATAATTGGATATCATTCTGTATACTAAAAATAGTTATAATCAATTTTATAATATGAAAGTTAAAACTTATATAAAATATTAAGTTTTATAAAAAATCATAAAAGTTTCTTATGTCTTATATGTTATATTCTTTTGTCTTATATTCGTATGTTAGAGAAAATATTAAATTTTTAAGACCATAACAATTTTTCAAATTGTTAGAATAAGAAATTATTTCATGTTTTAGGATATAACCCATTTGTATCATAATTGTCTTGAAACTTTTTTTTAAGTTTATTAATTGGTATGTATATAAAAAAATGGAAAATGGATTTATAGTTAGTGCTACATCAATTACATGTAATGGAAGATATTAGGAAATATTTTTAACTAAATTTCCCGTTAAACTAAATTAATTAAATATTAAATGTTTCGGAGTTTTTAATTTCTAGTAAATTTTCTAATAATTTTTTAATGCGAATATGTGTAAGCAGATGCAGTGTCACATACTTTTTGCACATTTGTATAATGTAGTTAAATAATTAAAAACTGCATTGTCGTATCAGAAACTATATTTAGAATGAGAAAAAAGGCAAGCAAATCATCACTATTGATTTATATATTGTAGAAACGCTTATAAGTTTCATTGCAGTTAGATTACATTAGATTATGTTTAGGAAGAAGAGGAAGAGAGAGGATTATAACATGTATGTGTCTGTGTGAGAGAGGAAGTGCACATGCACGCGCGTTCGTGTGCATGTGTGTGAATATTAATTTATTTTGATTAATGTAAATATTAATTTATTTTAATTAATTATTTTATTTAATTAATCTTAATTCTATATTAAATAAAAGTGAATCAGTCTTCCATACAAAACGTTTATTTTGATTATATATTTTCTATATTTCACGAGGAGAGGACGCGACGTAATACCAATCGATTTCGACGAAACTCGTTGTAGCGGTATATAGGTATTCAAGTAATATTGAGTTAACATTTAAAACTGGTTGGTTAAAACATAGGTGTTTAAAATAACCATGCGATTGTAAAAACGCAGCTTTTATATGGTGCGCAAAATGTGGTATAAATTATTGCTTTGTTTATTTTTACGACAAAAATATCATTCAGCAATATATATTATCCCATCTACTTCCATCAATTAATAATTAATAACAATTAATAATTAATAAAACATCTTTCACATTTATTTGTATAGTGTATAGTAATCATCTATCTGCAATTATTGTTTACAAACATTATCTGGAATGACATTGATTTATTTCTTACCGTACAATTATTCTACAAACATTCTACTACAAAACAATTACAAAAAAGTTACTTCTTAGGACTTGAATCGACATTATCGACATAATAGTTACGCGTGCTATCGCTGTACTATGCGTTCTTCGATCAAACATTCTACTCTAATTGTTTATACTTTGAATTGTATAATTGTTTATACAATTCTCAATATTTTTCAGCTTTGATATTTTTGCAAATGTTTGAGAAGCGTGCCTTATACGTTTATCCAATATTGACATGAATATCTATTAGGTTGTCTAAAAAAGTATTGAGCTTCTGGAGGTCAAAATTGAGAATACATTTATTGTTATTTGAGGTAAATATTTAGAAGTACACAGTCAGCTCCGATTTTAATGAGACTAGGCTCATTCGACGCGTTTTTGCACGAGAAATAACTTTTTCCTGCGGCAAAATCGTCGCTCAGTTCCGCGAAGCGAGATATGAAGCATTAAAGCAGGTCATAATTCAGGCTAGGAAAGCTGTTATATCGACGAACTTTGGCGACATAAACATGCCTCGTAACTAACATAAACTTCCCGAGTAATATGCAAAAAGTTTTAGTCCGTGCTCACTGTTCGTTAAAAAGTTATTAACAAATGAAGTTAGTGATAAGAGTTTGCACCGAGCATGTATACACACACATACACACACCGAAGGGGGCGTGCGGGGGCCTTCGGCCCCCTACCCGCATCCCCCCTCGAAGGTTAACGGGTGAAACTCGCTTCATATGGAAAGTCATATGTGAGTTTGTGACTTATTGCGACTTTCCACATGAAGCGAGTTTCACCCGTTGACCCTCGAGGAGGGTGCGGGTGAGGAGCCGAAGGCCCCACGCACGCCCCTTCGGTGTGTGTGTGCGTGTGTGCGTGTGCGTGTGCGCGCGCGCGCGCGCGTGTGTGTGTGTGTGTGCGTGTGTTGCGTGTGTGTGTGTGTGTTTGCGTGTGTGTGTGCGTGTGCGCGTGTAAGTGTGCGTGTTCGGTGCAAACTCTTATCACTAACTTCAATTGTTAATAATTTTTTAACGAACAGTGAGCATGGACTAAAACTTTTTGCATATTACTCGGGAGGTTATGTTAGTTACGAGGCATGTTTATGTCGTGTTAAGCAATTGCTATTATTGGCGGGAATAATGAACGAATACATGCACTTCTCTAGGCGACGAATGTATTACTGAGCAACGATATCACAAATCGGTTTATATATGTCAACATCAAGGTCACGGAATACTCGGAATTAGTTACGAGACATGTTTATGTCGCCAAAGTTCATCGATATAACAGCTTTTCTAACCTGAATTATGATCTGCTTTAACGCTTCATATCTCGCTTCGCAGAACTGAGCGACGATTTTGCCGCAGGAAAAAGTTATTTCTCGTGTAAAAATGCGTCGAATGAACCTAGTCTCATTAAAATCGGAGCTGACTGTGTACTTCTAAATATTTACCCTTCTGTGGTTTCTGGTCAAAAAATTGTGACACGTGGTTTTCACAGGCCTCTTTTGAAACTAACTTAACACCATTCAAGGAGTTCTGCAGAGACCGAAATAAATGATAGTCTGACAGTGCCAGATCCGGGCTATACGGTGGATGCATTAAAACCTCCCATCCAAGTTCTCTTAATTCTGACGGGTTGTTAAAGATGTATGCGGTCTGGCATTGTCAGCGTGGTATACAACACCCTTTCTGTTGACCAGTTTCGGCCGTTTCTTTTGAATTGTTAGGTGCAATCGTGCTAATTGTTGACAATACAGGTCCAAGTCTATCGTTCTGTCTGGCGGCAGCAGCTCGTGATGTATGATGCCCTTCTAATCCCACCAAACACAGCATAACCTTCCTAGGCGTCAGTGTGGGCTTTGCCACAGACTGTGGAGCTTCTCCTCGCTTCGACCACGATCTTTTTCGCACATTGTTGTTGTAGGTTATTCACTTTTTATCATTCGTGATCAACTGCTTCAGAAATGGCTCGATTTCGTTACGTTTCAGTAGAGATTCGCAAATAGAAAAAATTCGATCAAGTAAATTTTTTGGAATCAGATCATGTGGCACCTAAACATCGAGCTTCTTTTTCTAGCCAGCTTTCTCCAAATTTAACACTGTTTGGTGATATATGTTTAGGTCATTGGCGATGTCATGACTGCTTACATGCCGGTCTTGCTCGACTTTTGCCAGAATATCATCCACTTTTTCTGTGATTGGTCGCTTATTGCGAGGAGCATCTTGGACATCGAAATTTCCAGAACAAAAGCGACTGAATCATCTTTTGGCTGTTGCTTTTGATAACGTATTTTGCCCATAAACAGCACAAATTTCTTCACGGACCTGCGCAGCCTTGCCTGTGCATTTGCGCCTTTATCGAAACAAAATTGTAAAATGTAGCGCAGTTTTGCGGAAAGTTCACTCATCTTCACGGCGCAATACCTTACGTCTGATTATAAGAATTCCAACACTTTTTGTATGTCTACTAGCTTCAACTATCAGCTGTCAAATGACGTTAGGCCTGATCTGCTGCGACTCATATATCCTGAGATTTGGGATACTAACGCTATCTCGTGCGCAAAAGGCTCAATACTTTTTAGACAACCTGATATATAGGTTGGGGAAAAAGAAATCCATTATTTTTTCGTTTATTTCAAGGCTTTATTTAACATAGTTAGGATTGTTCGATTTTGGTCAAATAAGCACCGTTTTGTTCTACAATTTGTCGCCATTTTAAAGGTAATTTCATGATCCCTTTTTCATAGAAGCCCTGGTCCTTATTTGCAAAAAACTCGACTAAACGATTTTCATAGTCTTCTCTTGAGGTCAATTTCTTACCATCAAGGAAGTTTTGCAATGACAAAAACAGATGATAATCGCTTGGTGCCAGTCCGGACTATAAGGTGGATGCATCAAAACTTTCCAACCAAGCTCCCGGAGTTTCTGACGAGTCACTATAGACGTATGTGGCCTAGCATTGTCCTGATGAGAAACAATTCCTCTCGTATTGACCAATTCTGGCCGCTTCTGGTCGATCGCTAGCTTCAAACGGTCCAATTGTTGACAATAGAGGTCCGAATTTAGTGTTTGCATATGAAAGCAGCTCATGGTGGATGATTCCTTTATAGTCCCACCAAATACTCAGCAAAACCTTTCTGGCTGTTAATTCTGGTTTGGCCACCGTTTGAGCCGTTTCGCTGCGCTTTGACCACGATCGTTTTCGCACAATATTGTCGTATATAATCCATTTCTCATCCCCAGTCACCATCCGTTGCAGAAATGGCTCGATTTCGTTCCGTTTGGTCAAGGCTTCGCAGATTGAAATTCGGTCCATCATGTTTTTTTTGCGTCAATTCGTGTGGTACGCAAACATCGAGCTTTTTTTGAATCCATCTTTATGCAAATGGTTTAAAACTGTTTTGTGGTCGATCTTCAGCTCCTGGGCGATACTACGACTGCTAACATGCCGGTCTACTTCGATCATTTCCATAATTTTATTGACATTTTCGACGACGGGCCTACCTGTGCGAGATGCATCTTTAACATCAAAATTACCGGAACGGAATCGACGAAACCAAAATCGCGCGAGATTGGCTGTGACAGTATCGGGACCATAAACACCATTCACAATTTCAGCCACCTGGCTTGCATTTTCGCTTTTATCGAAGCAAAATTGTAAAACATACCTATTTTCTCTTTGTTGACGTACATCTTTTACGTGCTATAACTCACAACTTAATCGGCAAATCACAAAACCGTTAAAGAATTTTTTTAGTACGGAATATCACTTTTTCAACGAATATAAATATTAACCTATGTGATTAATACATCACGTGATATATACCACTAAAGCCATCTAGCGGAAAAATAATGGATTTCTTTTTCCCCAACCTAATATATCGCTACAAATTTCGTGGAAATTGATTGATATCACGTCGTGTCCTCTGCTTGTCAAATAGTAAAATTTATAAAAAAATTCTAAAAAAGATTCTACATAGTGTCTGCTGCAGACTCTCAGAAATTGGCTATCAGAAATACAATAGAACCTGATAATATGAGGATAGGTTGAGGACAGAAATCGAGCAGGATATTTACAATAAATTTAAATAGAATATAAGCCAGATCCTATTCGCTTTTTGCCACCAGTTTGTTGTCAGATTCGGTCAGCAGATTCTACAATTCGGACAATTAAAGATCCTGGCCGAATGTATTGTCAATTTGTTGACTAACAGATTATTTACTGACAAGGAAAGACCACACCTTTCGGGTCACCGATTTCGCCGTAATTGCGCAGGTATGTAATACGCCTAGAGTATTAAAAAATGCTAACAGGATACGAACACGCACCTCTCAAGCGTTTTCGAGAAAAAACGCTGTAAAGTTTCGCGAGGAACGTAAGTGCAGTTATAGTGGCAGGGCTATCAAGTAGCGGAGCACGCTAAGCGACGCGCTACGGACCTGCAGTTGTTCGTGTCCATGCTGCTTTTGATTTTTTTTTTTAATATTAGATTATAGGATTATGCTAATATAAAAATATATATAATAATGCGCACGATATTTCGTTTCCAGTGTGACGAACATGAGACACTGTAAATATAAAACAAATGTTAATTAGCAAGCATATAGACGATGCAATAAATTAATGCGATATATACGTGATGTACTTATTTATTCGAAACGTGTTTATTTATTTTAAATATACATACGTATAAAACTTTAGGTTGTCACAAAAAAAATAGACTTTCATCAATTAACGCAACTAGTTGGCGCGTACATTTTAATGTTTTATACCTGTGGGTCTTTGAAAACTAGTTCCCCTATTGTAAGCATATGAATAGCCGAAACGAACAAAGCGTCTTTCTTGGATCCTATGGTAATTTTCATGGAGGGGCCGACCTTTGCGCAGTAGGAACGGTTTTCGATATCAGAAAGTTTGTCCGTTAGTCGTTAGGTCGCCATCGACTTTCGCAGAGCATATCTAATAACGTTGCGAGTGTGCAGCTTCTTAACGTTTGTGCTACATTTATAATATGGAGAATATATCGGGTCCATCATCCCGCAAAGAACATTCATCACGGTTATCGTTAAAAACTGTAAAATAACTTATGTTTTCCTGTACAATTATTTCAATCAAAGTGCGCATGCAAACAAATTGGTTTTATACGTTGTTCGTGGTGCACATTAGTATTATGTTTCGCGTGTTTTTTTGATAAATATCATCCGGCAATATGTACTCATAACCGTATTGATGATTAGTTGCGTTAACTGATGAAAGTCTATTTTTTTGTGACAGCCTAAAGTTTTATACGTATATATATTTAAAATAAATAAACACGTTTCGAATAAATAAGCACATCACGTATATATCGCATTAATTTATTGCATCCTCTACATACTTGCTAATTAACATTTATTTTATATTCACAGTGTCTCATGTTCGTCACACTGGAAACGAAATATCGTGCGCATTATTATACAGGATGTCCCATTTTAATCCGGCCGGCTGAATAAAATTCGAGGATATTTTCCAGAAAAAAATGTCAGACAAATGTTATTCAGTTCTAAGGGGGACATTCGATGCCATCAACAATTTTGACCTCGGGTGAAGGGTTCAAGGTCATTCAAGGTTAACTTTTTTTCTTAAACGGGAACCCCTATTTTTCATATCAGCAATCGATTCTACGTAAAAAAAAATGAAACTTTTGTCTGAAGCATTTTTTTTTATAACGCAAACTAATTTCACTTATTCAGCTTCCAAAATTGAAATTTTCAAACTTTCTGAATTTTTTACTCGAGAATGGTTGGATTTGGGGGGAAATTGCAGAAGACAAAAAGTTCTTGGAATGCTGCAAGGAATTCACTCGAATTTTCGCATAGTTGATCGTGCACTTTTTTCCGCCAATGTTCTACCTGTCAGGAGGTACCTCGAAAAAAGTACACGATCAACTATGCGAAAATTCGAGTGAATTCCTTGCAGCATTCCAAGAACTTTTTGTCTTCTGCAATTTCCCCCCAAACCCCACCATTCTCGAGTAAAAAATTCAGAAAGTTTGAAAATTTCAATTTTGGAGGCTGAATAAGTGAAATTAGTTTGCGTTATAAAAAAAAATGCTTCAGACAAAAGTTTCATTTTTTTTACGTAGAATCGATTGCCGATGTGAAAAATAGGGGTTCCCATTTAAGAAAAAAAAGTTGACCTTGAATGACCTTGAACCCTTCACCCGAGGTCAAAATTGTTGATGGCATCGAATGTCCCCCTTAGAACTGAGTAACATTTGTCTGACATTTTTTTCTGGAAAATATCCTCGAATTTTATTCAGCCGGCCGGATTAAAATGGGACACCCTGTATATATTTTTATATTAGCATAATCCTATAATCGTATTAAAAAAATAAAAAAAAAATAAAAAGCAACATGGACACGAAAAAGCGATCTGCAGGTCCGTAGCGCATCGCTTGCTCCGCTACCGCCGCTACTTGATAGCCCTACTACTATAACCGCACTTACGTTTCTCGCGAAACTTTATAGCGTTCTTTCTCGAAAACGTTTGAGTAGTGCGTCGTATCCTGTTAGCATTTTTTAATACTCTAGGCGTATTACATATCTGCGCAATTACGGCGAAATCGGTGACCCGAAAGGTGTGGTCTTTCCTTGTGAGATATAAATTAAGCAACACAGTTAACTTTTCTTCAGAAATTCCAACTTTAACTCATGACTATCGGAGTTCGTGACTATCGTAACTCATGACTATTAGTAACTGTGCAAAGGATACCGCATAATCCTTATGAAAATTAGATTTTGGTGGAATTGGCTGAAGATTTGTTATGTTGTAGATCTTATCATTTTGATGTAGTCTCCATAGAAAGAATCCCCAATAATTGACCATTTGACTTCTACGAGACATCAAATGTGAAAAGTAGCTAATATTATAATCTTTTATTCTTAATGATTAAGATGCATTTTTATTTTATGATTTACATTTTTTATGATCTACATTTTTTTTTATTTTTCTGTATATATTTAAGAATGAAAAGTAAGATTAACTTGAGGTTGATGATCTGATTTTAAAATTTCTTTCGTTTCCTATATGAAGCACGTGTTTGAGTTATATTGATAACTGACAAGGGGAGGACGCATAGACCGGGAAACAGTTTGGAACGAAACTTACGGAATTAATAGTACTTGACTACTAATAACTCATGGTAATAGCATACGACGCAATACCTCTTCGTTTTCAAGAAAAAACGGTCTAAAGAAAAGAGCCAAGAAAGTGTACGAGTTAGTAAGAAGGGTATTCAATGAAGCAGTGTAGCGAAGGTAACGGACTACCGAGCTGACGACTGAGGTTCGATCCCTGCTGTATGGTTTTTTTATTCTATAAGCATAAAAATGAAACAGAAAACATTAATAAGTAATAAAACTGCGTTTCTTAAATGTATTAGTGTTTGTTAAATATATTATTAATGATTTAAATTGCAAAAAGCCGTAAATCTTATCTATAAAATATATAGTGTATGAGAAAATTTTTATATAATAATTGCAATGGAAATAGGAGTAAAAATATATTATATTTTCGTTGGAGGATTTTTCGATAATAATTCATTATTCTCGTAAATAGAACTCGCATATACGAGAGCATTAGTGAATTCACCTTTAAAATCTTCATTTTCAAAAGATCTTTCTTTTAGCGATTCTACATCAACTATTTTGCTTGTTGAAGGATTCTCTGACATTGTTATGATATATGTAATTTAAATATGATCACCGAACTGCTCTGTATCACTAGTAAACGCACACTGCTGCTTGCTCTACTGACGACTGTTCCAATACTCGAATCATTTCTTAACGATCGTTTAGAATGACACAAAGGAAGTTTTTGGAGGGGGATTGCCAGAAGAGATAAAGACACAACACAACTTCAACACAACACGACTTCAACTCAACATAGAGAGTTGTAACAGAAACAAATATTTTATATATATGATATAAGATTACGAAAAATTATCTCATACTAGTTTAACCCTTTGCGGTCGGCCGATTTCGAAGAGATCGATAAATATTGATATTTGTAAGTTGATCTAAACATTTGAATCTAGCATCGGGAGGATAGTTTTCTTTCATTATCGCTAGCCTCGTTTGCCGTGCCGCACGCCAGGCGATCATGAATGCCAGCCTGGCGGCACCGACGAGTTGTGAATGTCGCCACAGTGGCGGCATCGACCGCAAAGGGTTAATAGCACTCCTATATATTTCATAACAATATTTTTATTCCTATTTCCATTACAATTATTATATAAAAATTTTCTCATACACTATTTTATAGATAAGATTTAGGATTTTTTTTGCAATTTAAATCATTAATAATATATTTAACAAACACTTATAATATATTTAACAAACACATATTTAAGAAACGCAGTTTTATTATTTATTAATGTTTTCTGTTCCATTTTTATGCTTACAAAATAAAAAAACCATACAGAAGGGATCGAACCTCAGCCGTCAGCTAGGTAGTCCGTTACCTTCGCTCCTGCGCTACGCCGCTTCGTTGAATATCCTTCTTACTAACTCGTACACTTTGTTGGCTCTTTTTTTAGACCGTTTTTTCTCGAAAACAAAGAGGTATTGCGTCGTATGCTATTACCACGAGTTATTAGTAGTCAAGTACTATTAACTCCGTAAGTTTCGTTCCAAACCGTTTCCCGGTCGATGCGTCCTCCCCTTGTGAGTTTACCATTCGATTATTTTTCGCTTTCTGTTGAAAACATGAGGTACATTTTTGATCTTGATAAACTATATTTTATATTTACATTTTCTATTTATTATATATTAAATATTTAATATTGACTAAAATGGCCAACAGAAATTAAATACTTTGTTTTGTTTGTGATCGGTCCAAATCAATTAGCTTTATTAAATGGTGACAGTAACGAGAAATAACTATGAGAAGGTATGAAGAAGCTAATATACGTATAAGTTGATTTGATGGATGATGCATGTTTATGTTTTAATTGTAATCGTTCAATAATTAATAATGAAATCAAACACATATATGATGTTAAACATTAATTCAAACGAATAGTATCAGATTTGTTACATTTATATTGGAGCTAATCAATACAGACTTTTAATCCAAACTAGAATGCAGGTTTTTATTACTAGAAATATTTATATTCCTGTACACAGGGTGCACGATTTATCTGAAGACATTGAAATATCTCGAGAACTATGCATTGGATAAAAAAAAGTGGTTAATGAAAGTTGTTAGTCTCGAAGGGGGACATCCAATGATACCAAACTCGACCTCCCACCCCACCCCCTGAGGGTGGGGGTTGGGGGCAACTTTGAAATCTTAAATGGAAACCCCCATTTTTTATTGCAGATACGGATTCTACGCCACAAAATACGTAAATTTTGTCCGAAACTTTTTTTTTATTCGTGATAGATGGCGCTGTAATCGCAAAAAATTATATTTTCCGCAATTCTCCAGAAGTGATCATTGGATTGAGAAATAAAAAATACCTGTTCAATATTTTTAAAGAACATAATAAAAGTTATTCCCCCTCATCCTCTCGGAGTAGGGTGGGTGATAACGTTCAAATCTCAAATGGGGACCCACATTTTTCATTGCAGAATTAGATTGTACATGAAATTTTTATTGAAACAATTTTTTTCATTCGTGATAGATAGCGTTGAATTTTTCCGAGAAACTACTTTTAGCGTTACACAGGAACAACGACGAGGACGTAGTAGTTTTATGTTCCCTTCGGGTGCTTTTTTAATGTGAGTCCCCTTGCCTCTCACTGTTCAATTAATTAGAGTAAGTGTTCGAAATTTTTACCTTCAACTTCAATACACTTATTGATCCTTTTTTCAAATGACTGTACACAGGATAGAAGCATATCTGCGGGAGTTTCAGCGCAAGCGTTTCTTATACGTTCTACCATTGTTGGCACTTGTTGATAAACCTTATCTTTTAGGTAACCCCACAGAAAGAAATCCGGCGATGTCAAATCAGGCGACCTAGCAGGCCAATTAATCAGGCCACCTCTGCCAATCCACCGACCGTTGTAATCATGGTCTAATACTTCCCGTGCTGCTATTAAGTTATGCGCTGGGCAACCGTCATGCTGAAATCACATACTTTGTCGAACGTCCAAGGCAACACCATCAAGTAGTGGTGGTAGTTCCTGTTCCAGGAAATTTCGATATTTGATTCCATTCAAATTACCTTCAATAAAATAAGGACCAATGAATCTGTTCCCTATGATTCCACACCAAACGTTAACCGACCAAGGATGTTGATGTTCATCTTGTCGTAACCAGTGGGGATTTTCTACACTCCAGTAATGCATGTTATGTCGATTAACGCCACCATGGTTTGTGAATGTAGACTCATCTGAAAATAGTACATTAGCAATGAAATTGGGGTTCGTTTGCATTTGTTGAAGTGCCCATTCACAGAACACCATTCGATTATGAAAATCATCGCCATGAAGTTCTTGATGCAGTGAAATGTGATATGGGTGATACTTATGACGATGCAATATTCTGCGAATACTATCTCCGGAAATTCCGAAATCGCGATGTAATTGCCGAGTGCTTACCTATGGGTTGTGGTGAACAGCTGCTAGTACAGCTATTTCATTAACTTCTCCTGTAACAGTTGTTCTTCGTTTTCTTTTTTTAGTTTGTACGCTGCCATCCGAGATAAAGGTCACAACTTTGTAAAAAAAAGAACATGAGCGAACATTGTCTGGAAAACGCTCAGCATACAAGGCAATAGCATCGTCAACATTCCTCCTACATTCACCATAAATCAGAATCATTTCAATTTTTTCTTCTACGGTTGCAGAATTCATTTTCCACTTGCAATTCTGTTCAAAGAATGAAGGGTAGATATGCAGGTAATAAAAACTAGTCAAGTAAAATGAAATTGTTAGAGATGCTTTCAGTTCTAATTCTGAAAGAAAAGTGAGCTCTGACCGCATTGCACTGCCTTTTATAATAAGCCGTAGTTCGCCATACACCCACAGTGGCGCGTCGAGCAGTTCCCTCTTCGATTCGGGTTCCCATTTGAGATTTGAACGTTACCACCCACCCTACCCCGAGAGGATGGGGGGGAATAACTTTTATTATGTTCTTTAAAAATATTGAACAGGTATTTTTTATTTCTTAATTCAATGATCATTTCTGGAGAATTGCGGAAAATATAATTTTTTGCGATTACAGCGCCATCTATCACGAATCAAAAAAAAAGTTTCGGACAAAATTTACGTATTTTGTGACGTAGAATCCGCATCTGCAATAAAAAATGGGGGTTTCTATTTAAGATTTCAAAGTTGCCCCCAACCCCCACCCCCAGAGGGTGGGGTGGGAGGTCGAGTTTGGTATCATTGGATGTTCCCCTTCGAGACTAACAACTTTCATTAACCACTTTTTTTTATCCAATGCATAGTTCTCGAGATATTTCAATGTCTTCAGATAAATCGTGCACCCTGTATATTAAGTACTGTCTTGTGCATCTCACGTATTCAGGCCCATCTTATTGCGGGATTTAGTTAACTAAACTTTTAACTTAAATTTCTAAATTCAAGTCATTAATCGGAATTTCTTTTTATCGGAATTACAAGATCTATAACATATTAAATTTAGCTAATTTCATTCAATTCCGAAATTCAATTTCCATAAGAATTGTGCGATGTTCTTTTGAAATGAGAATTTCGAAAAAAAAATGTTTTGTAGTCACATAAGTTGTTGCTTTGGAGTTATGAATAGTATCTCAAGAGTTTTATCAGAAAGTCTCATGACTCGAATTGATGTGGATTCAAATAAAGTTATTTTGTATTTTTGTATTGCGAAAATATGAAGTTGGCATTCGTAATTTTGTCATTTTATTTTTCACATTAATCAATAGAACTCATTTTAAAACATCAGAAACTTTAAAATTTTTGGGGAAGGAGCCAGAATTCTATCGATTATTGAAATCTTTAAAATAAGATGCTAATTTCACAATAATGAATTTGTTTGATAAGGAAAGTAAGAAGAAAATGAGAAAAGGGATTTATCCTGATATTTTCTAGAATCGAAGGGATAAATTGTTATTGTATATTGGATTGCTACATTGATTTAGTTTTTAACCCTTTATTTCTGTGGAAATTGTTGAATTGTTTGTATATTTCTAAAGATTCTTTATATTTTCGTAGAAAATATTAACACAGGAAGTATTAAAGACATTAGTTTTGACTAAAACGGATATTCGATCAAGTAAGATTGTATTTTATTAATATGCAATATTTTGACTATAGATTTTGCTCATAGATTGTTTTAACTTTTTGAAGCTTGAATTTTTCTATGCAATATAAAAGAAACTAATTACATACATAGGGGTTTTCTGGGTCGCTGATTATGAATCTAGAGTCAACATTTTAAAATTCAAAATGGCGGATTCAATATGGCGACTTCAAATGGCTAACTTTGATATGTTATTATGGATATGGATATGTATCAAACTTGGTATTATGTTTTTTCGATCACAGATGACAAATACAGAGTCGGAGTTAAAAAATTCGAAATGGCAGATCCAATATGGCAATTTCAAATGGCTAACTTTGATATTATGGATTTCAATTTTGGAAATCTGATAACAAATTCGTGATCAGCGACCTAGAAAACTTCCATGTACCTATTTCTGTTGAAATCGAAGGATTTTGAACATTTTTGTCCGCCATATTGGATCCGCCATTTTGAATTTCGGAAATTGATCACAAATTTGTAATCAGCGGTCCGGAAAACCTCCATGTACCTATTTCTGTCGAAATCGAAGGATTTTGAACTTTGTCCATATTGGATCCACCATTTTGAATTTCGGAAATTGATCACAAATTTGTAATCAGCGATCCGGAAAACCTCCATGTACCTATTTCTGTCGAAATCGAAGGATTTTGAACTTTGTCCATATTGGGTCCGCCATTTTGAATTTCGAAATTCTGATCCCGGATTCATAATCAGCGACCTCGAAAACCTCAGAGTATTAATCATCATCCATATAGCTATAATTGTTCTCTCTGACACGAATTTTTTGTACAAAAACACGTTTTTTGCATTTAACTATTTATATAAACAATTTCATAAACAATTTGAGAGAATTACACATTATAACATACTTAATAACATAATACTCGAATGAAAACACAAAAAACAGCAAGAAAATTGAATTTTTTATATCTGAAAAACGTAATAAAATGAAACAGAAAAGGTGGCACTCCAGAATTCCGCTGTGCTTTAAAAGATTAATTGTTTTATTCTGACTGCAAATTGATACTTTATGTGTGTTTATCTTCTTCCTGATTTCTATATAAATTTTGCCATATAGATTTTGTAAACTTCTGGTGTATTTAGTCGATATTTTTATTCTTTGGGTTATTCAGAAACTCTCCTAATTTTTGTCTGGAGTTTGGAAATTTTGTTGTTATATTTCTTTAAGATTTTACCAATTTTCTATTTATTTATAATTCCTTGTTTGGTGTACATATGATTCGGTGTCTTTATATTGAATCAACAATGATTCTAAATTTAAATATTTTTCTGCAGTTTTGAGATTTCAAAGCGTCAAACTTTATATTATGAAAACATACATATTTTGGCAAAGCAGACGATATAATCTTATAAAACAATAATGAAGGCCATGGCATCCGAAACAACATTTTAGATACTATATTCTTTTCTTGTTTCAATTGAATAAAAATTCTATCGAAATCATGTGAATATTATTTGTTCAGCTTTAGGAAAAGATACATGATGCATAAAAGTTATAAAAACTGATATTTCGGAATAATGATTGCGATCTTCTCGATTGAAAACATCCCTGCCAACTGAAGAAATTTGAAAACGAGAAGTTTGAGCAACAGTGAAAATTATATTTAAACTCAATAGAGCTCACTTAAATAGTCTGTTCTTTGTAGCTGCACTGCTGAACTGGTGCAATAAGCTAGAATGAGAAAACCTAATATTTGTCTCACTTTAACTTATTGCACCAGTTCAACAGTGCAGCTACAAAGAACAGACTATACAACTCAAAGTTACTAGTTACTCAGTGATCGATTTTTTTTCATTATATCAGCTGTGAAAGATTCAAAAACTAGATCAGTACATGAGTCAGCAAAAAAAATCATTGGAAGGCTAATGGAGTAGGAACATGTTTCCAGGTTGAAATCAGACGAGAGCTGATATCTAGGCTTATGATGAAATAAATGTCAGTTAGAAGAAGTAAAGAACTAATGTCAATAAATAGATACCGTGATTGAACTTTCGATAGGGATGCTTGTTTTTATTAGGTACTGAACTTAATTTCTGATTCTCACAAATAGATGGCATCAGTAATTATATTATGACTGAAAAGAACAACTGAAAAGAAGGCTTGATATTTCTCAATAAAATCCAATGTATATTGAATGGGTTACATATGGGTTGTACGAGGGTGGTTTGATAAGAAATATAGATAGTTCGCATACTAATAGAGGGCGACAGCGACATATATGTGATCATGAAGTCTCCTTAAGGATGAATATTCTGTGGTCACAAACCATTCTGATGTTAATTCGTTGTTTGGCAGTTACTTAAACACAAGCATTTTAAGCGCCATTAAGAAATTGATAAAATTGGAATTCGTGATGTAATTCAATTCTTTTTTCATGAGAGGATTTTGTCTACATTGGGTGACTCATGCTCTTCTTATGAAACCGTTCGACTTTGGGTAAATAAGTTCAAGCGTGACAGAACAAGTATTGAAGACGCACCACGTCCTGGAGCTTTAAAAATAGCTGTGACGCCGGAAATTATCGATAAAGTCCATGATATGGTTTTGGCTAACAGACGAATAAAAGTGCGCGAGATAGCAAAGGCCATAGGCATCTCAACTGAATGGGTTCATTTTATTTTGCATAATGAATTAGACATGAAAAAACTGCGCAAGATGGGCGTTGCGTCTGCTCATTCCGGAACAAAAGCGAAATCGCTTGCGAACTGTTTGGAAGTGTTTAGAAGAAGAATCCAACCAATTTTTTGCGGCGTTTTGGATGAAACTTGGATTCACCACTATACGCCGGAAATGAAACAACAATCTAAACAATGGACCGCATGAGAGGAACTGGTTCCGAAAAGGGCGAAGTGCATTCTTTCTACGCGCTAGAAAGGTGATGGCTTCAATTTTTTGGGATGTGAAAGGAATTCTCTTGATTGACTACTTGGAGAAGGAGAAAACTATTACTGGAGAATACTACGTATCTTTTAAAGAAATTAAAGGCAGCGATCGCGGAAAAACATCCGGGAATGGTAAAAAAGGAGGTGCTGTTCCACCATGACAACGCGCATTTAAGCCGTGCCTCTCAGCAAAAATTGACCGAACTATGATTTCAAATGCTTCCGCATCCACTTTATTCACCCGATCTAGCTCCCTCGGATTACCATCTGTTTCCAAAACTTAAAACTTTCCTGAATGGACGAAAATTTGGGTCAAACGAAGAGGTCATACAAGAGGTAAACGTGTATTTTGAGGGCCTCGATGAAACACTTCCGAGAAACAATCACGAACTTGGAGAAATGTTGAAGCAAGTTGAACTTCGAGGAGAAGACTATGTCGAAAAATAAAGAACGTTATAAAACTCAAATTGTTCTCTCTAATATCAAAGTTATTTATCAAACCACTCTCGTATAACGGTTCATTTTATTCACTAGAAAATGGAATGTGATGAAGAGTTTTTTTCGACATGTGCTTCATTACTACTTTGATTTGAAGAAAAATCCGACACTCATCGATTGCTCAGTAAAACTCATGCTGCTACGTCAAAAACAATTTGCAAGAAATGGTTTCAACGATTTAAAAGTAGTTTTAATATGAGAGACAGGTAACATCCAGGTTAGCTAAAATAGTTTGAAGATGCTAAAATTGCAAGCATTATTAAATGAAAATCCATTTCAAATGACTATAGAATTCACAGAAACATTAAATATCATCGACAGAAGTGTTTCCAAACGTCTACACACCATGGGAAAAATTCATAAAGAAGAAAAATGGTTGCCACATGAATTGATTGATGCTGCAATATCTAATCGTCTTTCTATCGCTAATTTTTGCTCGCAAAGTATAGAAAAAGAATATTTTGTGACCAATTGTGACTGACGACGAAAAATGGATCTATTATGATAATTCGAAACGCAAAAAATCATGGGTGGATCCAACTATTAGCTTCAATGCTCAACCGGAATATTCTTAGTCACAAGATAATGCTATATATTTAGTGAGATTAGGGAAGCGTAGTGTACTATGAGCTACTGGAATCAAATGAAACAACCGACCGCTACCAACAACAGTTGGAATGTTTGGACGAGGAATTGATGCAAAAAAGGCCATCAATCGCCAGTAATTGACAAAAAGTTATTTTTTGTATGACAATGCTCGGCCATATGTTGCAAGAATCGTTCAACAAGTACTAATAGAGCTCGAATGAGAGCTCCCGTACACTACGTCTATTTTCCAAACCTGGCCTCATTAGATTATGTTCCGATCGATGCAACTAATACGCCCATGAAGATACACTTCTCGAGTTTTCAAGATGTACAAAAACGGGTCATTGATTGAATCGTTGAATTTAAAAGACATGAAGTTTTATCGATATGGAATTCAACTTTTTCCATAAAACGGGAAAGGCTCATAGAAAATGATGGAAAATGTTTTGATTAATGAATTCATTAATTTTGTTATTGAAATAAATGCATTTTTTAAGAAAAGTCGGAAATTAAATTCGGTACTTAATAAAAATCTACACAGGATAATTTAGAACAACTTGCTGTCCTTAAAATGACATGTTTATGAACGAATTCTAAGACGATTTTTTTTTTACACAATATATGACGCTTAGTTTTTGGGTTATAAAGATAAGTAGTTTGCTTATTACAGGTCAGGAGGTACAAGAGGTAGGCAGGGACGGCACAATTTATCATCAGACGTAGGCGTTTACATTGAACACCTAATGCGATAAACACCTAATTATCGACGTGTTTAATAATATTACACATATTACTTTTTATAACTTCTGTTAAACTACAACCGAAGGAGTGTTAATTTTTGTACTCTTTAATTTTATCCGCTACGACAGGAAAGTTCACAACTTACGATTAAACCGAATGTAAAGTTGAAAATAAAACTCTTCATATTACAGGAAAGAATGCACATTAAGTGGTAGAAACTGTCATTTTCAAGATAAATAATCTTTATAAAGAAATAAAATTTTGTCGGTTTTATTAAAAGTAAGAATATCTCATATATGTTTTTAAACTGTCATTAAGACTCTTCCTTGTTTTCATTTTCCGTTTTATACATGTTATATTTTCAAAGTTTATTCTCCTGTTTGGGAATGTTCGCGTAATCAAATATTTTATCTTCAAATATTAAAACATTTTATTTTAGTTTAATTATAATTAATTAATGATAATCAGGATGGTCTGAACGACTCTGGGAAGCGAGAGATCCTATCCGATTGCCGTGACCACGATTTCGCACTCCGCTGCCCAGGCAGGGCAGTCTTGGAAGGTGTGCTACGCAAAGTCGTGGTTGTGATCGCAGTCGACACTACTTACCAAAGTAGCTGTGCTCGGTGAATATCTGTGTTATTCTGAAGGTTATTCTGAGGTCAGAGACCCATATTTTCTGTCTACTGTTCGGGGAAACAGGGCTGGATGGCCTCGATGGTTCTCCTCCCCGCAGTAGCGTCCACTAGGTGCCTCTGCCATCTGATGAGGAGGAGCTGAGCCTGGTATCTCAGTTGCCCAATGGCTCTGGCAAATTTCTCATCTTCTCCGGCAAGTTTTTCCTTCTAATGTTACGCAGGAGCTCCCCTGTTTATGTACAAATTCCTGTACATCAGGGCAAAGAGTTCCATAAAGAAATACCTGTTAAGACCGTTGCCACCACATGGGAGACTTCTTGTAGCCGTGAGCCACTCTTATGGCACCATTCTCTGCGTTTTACGCAGTAGTGCTTGCAGAGAGTGGCTGATCGCCTGCTTCAGTGCCCATATGGGTGTTCCAGATAAGACGACCGAGTGGACGATCCCCACATACACTCAAACGCAAAAAACCCGGTACACTAAAAATTTGGGAAAAAATTACAAAATTTCAAATGATCATAACTTGGTAAATAATGAAGATACAAATATGCGCAGAAATGCAAAATGAAGCTTGAAACGTCCTCTTTAAGAATATCTGAATGGCAATTATGCTCGGCCATTTTTTTCAAAATGGCGGATGATAAAGTGAGAGGATGCAAAATTGATAATCAAAGGTCCGTGTTTGCGATGGTGCATGGTGTGCATCAAGTATCGCAGCGTAATGGGACCAAATGCACATGAAAGTATAGAGTGTTATCTTTAAAATGCTACTTTACCGAGCTCGATGTGATCATTTTTCACTGAGTTGTTCCAAATTTTGCTAAAAATGCGGTTTTCTTGTTAAATTTGCATAATTCAGTGAATAAGTATCGCATCAAGCTCTATAACGAAGTATTTTAAAGGAAACATTGTATATTTTTAGGTACTTTTCGTCCCATTGAGCTGCGACACTTACTTTGCTCCATGCGCCGTCGCACGCTCGAACCATTTTTTAGCAACTTTTCATGTTCTCCTTTTTATCACCCGCCATTTTGAAAAAATATCGTTGCGCACAATTTCGATAGATCTTTCGAAAAGTACGGTTTCAAAGCTTTCAAACCGTTTTTGAAATTTGCTGCTAGGATATTTAGGTGTCGAGATATTCAATTTCGAATTTGCAACAAATGTCGATTCAGCGAGGCTTAAGGGGCTAAGAGGCTCTGCGGTTCGTTTGGCTCTTTCATAATTTCAATAGCCGCGTTCATTATTCTCTATACAATAATTTACACAATTTTGCGAATTGGAAATTTAATTTTTATCAAAAGTTATCATTCTTTACCCTTCAGTTACTCATGATCACTGTGGTATACACTTTAGTTCGCGAAGCTGTCCCTAGCTCTCTACCTTCTCCGTACGATTGGATTATGGTACACAGCTTGAATATGCTGTTCAGGATCGCGCCTGAGTTCGCGGTGACCCGGCGCGCGGGATGCCGAGTCGCTGGACGCCACCTGAACGTCGAAATTCCCTGGCGCTCCTAGTCCACGGAGCCGCCGCGACGCGGCGATCTGGGTTGTCGCGCGCGCGAGCCCTTCGGCTCGCACGCGAGTTCGAGCTGCCCAGGGCATATAAGAGTGCCCGCGGAGACGATCAGAGATTGCCTTCGTACAGCTTTTGGCCTTCGTACGGTCCACCGCCGATAGTGGGACTATCTCTTGTACGCTGGACTTCGCGAGTTTGTCAGTACGCCGGGCTTACGTTCTGGCTTGACTGAGATTCTGTCGGTGCACCGGGCTTTAACGCCTGGCTTGACTGGATTTTTCTTAAATGTATGTGCCAGGACAATAAACAAAGACAAACAATTTTCCTTTTCCGAACGTGTTCACTCCGATAAGCGCTGCCTCGTGCGACTTTTCTTTTTCCGTGATCTTTTACTTTCGAGGCGCGTTGCTTCGTGCAACTTCATCAATTTAAACCATAATTGATTGTTTCGCATCGAAATTATTGCGTCGATTATGGCGACGATAAATCCTGAAAAGGCTGCTCAAGTTATTGCTTTAATTGAAGATGGCAGAAGTCGAAGGTACGTTGCTCAGGCACTTGATTTGTCAGTGTCAACTGTTCAACGTGCTTATGCCAAGTACTTACAAACCAATTCTTTCCATAGAAGGCCTGGTTCGGGACGTCCTCGATGTACCAATCACAATGATGACCGATTTATTGTTTCAAATTCGTTAAGAGACAGACATCGAACATCTGTTCAAATTAGAAACAATTTAAGGGATGTCCGCAACATTAATGTATCCGTTAACACCGTTCGGAGAAGATTAAAGGAACAAAATCTGCTTTCGCGCAGGCCAGCAGCTGTACCTTTGCTTAAATGTCACCATCACGTAGCTCGACTCAATTTTGCAGTTGAGCATAGAGACTGGACTTACGCAGACTGGAGCAAAGTACTCTTTAGCGATGAATCTCGTTTTTGTGTCTATTCTCCAGATGGACGAGAACGAGTTTATCGTCGCGGTGGAGAACGATTTGCAGACTGTACGGTAAGTGAGAGGCATAGCTACAATGGAGGCTCTGTAATGATTTGGGCAGGAATTTCAGCTAATGCTCATACAGATCTGCACTTTTTTGACAAGAATATGAACGCAGATGTATACGTGGAAGACATACTCATTCCGTATGTTGTTCCGTACGCACCCTTCATCGAAGAGAACTTCTTGTTTATGCAAGACAATGCTCGACCACACACTGCGAGAAGAGTGCTTGATTTCTTCGATGAAGTTGGCATAAATCGACTCGATTGGCCAGCAAATAGTCCAGATTTAAATCCAATCGAATACTTATGGGACAACCTCGGCAGGAAAGTACGAAATCACGTACCTGCTCCTCAGTCACTGCGAGAACTGCGAATAATTCTCCAAAACGAATGGAATACAATTACGCAGGATGAAATTAAAAGACTAATAAGGAGTATGCCTGATCGTATGAATGAGGTAATACGCGCACGAGGCAGTCATACCCACTGTTAGTACACACACACCACACACACACAGCAGAGAGGGTTTGGAGTCATTAATTACTGCAAGAGTGACGAACTGCGGGGTCCTTATCTTTGCTGTAACACCACACACACACACACACACACCACAAGGAGGGTGTGAAATCTTGAAATACTGTGGAGCTGACGAACCACGGGGTCCTTATCCTTGTGGTATACAAACACACACACACACACACACACACACACACTACATACAATGGGACTTTTCCTACCAGTAAAACTCCATGCGGTTTATATTGGGAAGACTTACAACCATAATTTGAGCTAATGAGAGCGGTATCTTAAAACGCAATTCATCTTTATTACGTAATATCGATTACGCAAAATGAAGAACCTAAATTGAATTTTACTTTCATTTCCCTGGCTTTCAAAATAATAAATGCAAATCATTGAATATATTGTGCAGGTTATGTAAATTATCATATAGAGAAACATGAACACAGCTATTGAAATTATGAAAGAGCCAAACGAACCGCAGAGCCTCTTAGCCCCTTAAGCCTCGCTGAATCGACATTTGTTGCAAATTCGAAATTGAATATCTCGACACCTAAATATCCTAGCAGCAAATTTCAAAAACGGTTTGAAAGCTTTGAAACCGTACTTTTCGAAAGATCTATCGAAATTGTGCGCAACGATATTTTTTCAAAATGGCGGGTGATAAAAAGGAGAACATGAAAAGTTGCTAAAGAAAGGTTCGAGCGTGCGACGGCGCATGGAGCAAAGTAAGTGTCGCAGCTCAATGGGACGAAAAGTACCTAAAAGTATAGAATGTTTTCTTTAAAATACTTCGTTATAGAGCTTGATGCGATACTTATTCACTGAATTATGCAAATTTAACAAGAAAACCGCATTTTTAGCAAGATTTGGAACAACTCAGTGAAAAATGATCACATCGAGCTCGGTAAAGTAGCATTTTAAAGATAACACTCTATACTTTCATGTGCATTTGGTCCCATTACGCTGCGATACCTGATGCACACCATGCACCATCGCAAACACGGACCTTTGATTATCAATTTTGCATCCTCTCACTTTATCATCCGTCATTTTGAAAAAAATGGCCGAGCATAATTGTCATTCAGATATTCTTAAAGAGGACGTTTCAAGCTTCATTTTGCATTTCTGCGCATATTTGTATCTTCATTATTTACCAAGTTATGATCAATTGAAATTTTGTAATTTTTTCCCAAATTTTTAGTGTACCGGGTTTTTTGCGTTTGAGTGTATAAATGATGAGTCTTCCAATTAGGTCCTCGACATTGGACATTAGTCACCCGAGGGAAGCCGACATGACATTTAGTCGGGGGGCTTGAAATGTTTAAAGCATCACGTGCCATCCAACGTAAGGCTCAGATAACGTATTTGGGCCTCTATGGGAACTCTAACTTTCCCTACCCGCAGCTGAGCCTAGGATGGTCTGGTCTTCTTCTTCTGGAACAAGGTCTCTTGTGTTCCGTTACCATCAGACCTAGCTGGCGGATGGTGCGCATGGCACAGACCACTGCAATGTTGGCAGTGGATACTGCGTCCCCCCAGTCTCCATTCCCGGCCAGTATCAATATATCATCTGCGTAGCAGATTTGATGAGTTTGATGATTTTGAGATTTCCAAAAGTCAATAAATTAACAAAAGTTAGGACATTATTATAACAAAATATTCTTGAGACCAAATAGAGTCTAGTATTATGTTTTCTTCCGACAAATGATTAGCGAGATATCGTAAATTAAATATTGAAAAAGTTACCAAATTTTCCTTAAATATCTCAAAATATATTAGGCAAATAAAAAAATATTTCAGATAAAAGTTATTCAAATTAATTAGTAGAAAAAGATGATGTAATAAAAAAATTGAGGTTTCCATTTAAGAAATGATCAGTAAATATCTCGAAAGTGGCACTTTCTATAAACAAACTGATAGTTGTTTTATGTCCTCTTTGAAACCATACAACTTTTGTCTGAAACGTTTCTTAGTATCTTTCATATTTTTTGAGATTTTTGCCTAGCTCATTTAAAATAGGACATCCTGTAGAGCTTTATTTTTATTTGACCTGTGCTAAGATAAATGGGGCAAGAGGGTACATTTCTCTTTCATCGTGCATGTGTAATTGTAAATAATTTGTCATAGTGACTGCTTAATCTACGTCGATGTTGGTAAGATCATTGGTTACGCTCGTCAGTGAACGTACAACCGTGTATGTGAGGATTAAAAATTTATCCTTTCCATCGAATTATCCGAAGTTATCTTGGAATGCGATATCCTTATAAGCTGGCACAATGCTCTTTCTCTATACAATATTACATCATATTATTATGTTTTAGATTTTCATGTATCTGAGTTGAAAGCTTGATTATTGTGAAAATTCGAATAAATTAGGAATGTTGCATTGGTTCGTTATGAATATAATCAAAATTTCTATGTATTTGATGTCATAATATCGTTTGATTTCTGTTAAATAAGGAATATTACTAAAGACGACTATTATTGAGCACCCTATAAAAAATATATATTACTAATAATAATTTGTGTTAGATTTCAGTAATATTATTGCAAAAGCAGATATAAAACTTTTGTCAGAAAGCGATGAACAAGAAATAGTCAGAGAAGTACATGAATATTATGCGGATTATCTAGCAATTAGTCCACATTTATTTTCACTTGGTATAAATGCATGCTCAGAAGGTAGTTTTATTTTATAAATAAATATATAGATAATTATATTATATAATAAGTATGTCACAGAGATTTATGATAAACTTTAATAAATTTCTATCTTACTATACTATTTATTGATAGCGTCCATTATTTATATTATGATTCAAGGATTAACATGGAATCCAGTGCATTTACATAGAACTGTCCAAGGAATAACTTCTGTTTTACTATCGTTAAAAAAATGTCCATATATTAGATATCAAAATAGTTCTGATATGGCTAAGAGATTAGCAGAGAAAATAAGGGAAGTGCTTAGTAAAGAATCTAATTCCTTTGAATTCAGACAGGAATCTAATCCTATCCTTCTAATAGTTGACAGAAGAGATGATCCTGTTACACCTTTATTAAATCAATGGACATATCAAGCAATGGTACACGAGTTATTGACAATTAATAATAATCGTGTTAATTTATCTCATGTAAAAGGCATCTCAAAAGAATTAAAAGAAGTTGTTCTGAGTGCGGAACACGATGATTTTTATGCGAATGTAAGTACCTTTTTATGTATTGATATCTGAATCAATAAGAGTAGTGGCACATATATCATTAAAATAATATTTTGGTGTTGCATATATACAAAATATTTGATAGTAAGTATATCCTTTATGTATTTAAAGATTAAACTGAACGAAAAAGGATAATTATTTCTTTTAACAAATATAGTTCCGACGAATTTGATTTTGATATAGTTTGTTTGATAAGATCGTATCCGGCATAATTCGAAAACAATTTATTATAATAACTTGGAAAAAGATACCCACATTCTATTTGATTAGAACTGTGATGTTTTATTATTAATAACTGAGCCAGTTGCCTTTATTATCAATAATTGCGTAGTATCTTTTTATTTTATAGCATATTCTTGAAATAAAAATCTCCAAGCCAATCGAATTTGTCGAACTAACTTCTTGACCTTCTAAATTTTCTTTCTACGAAGCTTAAGTTTCATTAATCGCTTCGTTGGCATTGACACACTTTTGCATAAAGACGTGCCATAAATGGCATAGACGCACTAATGCGCACATCGTTTATTTTTTTATTAATTGACCCGATTTTCGTAAAAATTGGTATTCTAAGGTTTTTGAGGTTACTGAGTAAGAATTTGAAGTCAAAATATGGCAATTCAAAATGCCGGATCCAAAATGGCAGACCAAAAAAATAAAAATCTATCTTGTTATTATGAAACTCGGTATCTGGGAGTTTTTCAGGTACTGAATAAGAATTTGAAGTCAAAATATGGCAGTTCAAAATGGCGGATCCAAAATGTTTCTTTATTAAAGGAGGAGGGTCACTAAAGCCGGTTTTCGACACCCTTCAAAATTGTATATGTAAAAATATGGGGTTCTATATAAAATATTGAAATCGACATTCACGTGACTTTCAAATGACTATCCAAGGTCAAACCAATGACACCATCTTATGTCCCCCTTAGAAACCATACAACTTTTATCTGAAACATTTTTCTCAGAAACGCTTAGTTTTCCAAAGAAATGCTTGATACGAGTGCGCTGATGCACCATGTATACTTGAAATATACACTCTAAATACTTCCGTTTAGGAATTGACTAAATATTACTTCCAAGGGTATAAGGAAGTGATTCCAGCCATTTTGGTCCAATTTTGAAGGGTGCCGAAAACAGGCTTTATGGATCCTCCTTCTTTCTAAAAAAAATCTAGTCATGTTACACATACTACCTTGAATTTTCAAGTTTTGAACTCAAATTCGTTTTTAGCAACCTGGAAAACCTCTAGATATCGAGTTTCACAATAATCACAACAATTTCCTTTTTTGACTACCATATTGGATTCGCCATTTTGAATTTTGAAATTCATATTCAGCAACTTGGAAAACTACATATCGAATTTCATGAAAAATCAGATACACTTTTTGGCTGCTATTTTAGATTTGCTATTTTGAATTTTCATATTTTTATCTCAAATTCGACTTCAGTCACCCGAGAAACATTTTAGTACTGATGTTTATAAAAATCAATTATTTATGATTCATATGTTGCTATGTTAGGTCAGTTGATGCTTTTCTTAGTGCCAACGAAATGGTTAATGCCCAAACGTTTTTGATGGAATTTAAATCCAGTATCTGTGACAGCCAATGTCATTTTTTTGTTTCCATATAGTAAAAAAAAATTTCAACGTTTTGGGATATTATCCTCTTCTAGTTATTTTTCCTTTTAAACCATTTTTAGGTAGATGGTAAGAAGTTCATACATTTTAATCATTTTGGTAGTGTTCACGTTGTCTATGAAGATATGCGTGGTACCAAATCCTTGCTTTGAAAAGTAATTTCAAACATGCATCTTTAATTCGAAGTTTTCCACTTCTAAGTAACTTCTCTTATCTATATATGCCTTAGACCTTCTCATATATTTAGCAAGCGCTTAGTGATTTTCAGTTTTTTCTGATGTATATAGAGAAACATGACTTTGAATCGCGATACCTATGCGGCACTCATGGCAAAATAGTATTTCTATCATGAAAATCAAATAACAACTGAAATTTTTTCTATAAAACATCTTGGAAGAAGAGTCCTTCTACTGTTGAATTACCGTTAAAATTTTCTATTTCGCAGCTTCCATGTAAAGGTTTTACCGGACATGCTTTTATTAAAGGGACATCCTATTTTCTCGGCTGAAAATTTTGCTGATTTTCAGGAATTTTTTTTTTATGATTAAATGAGGACATATTGAGTGAAACTTTTTTTTACTATATTTGCGAGTCTTAATTTATATAAAAAATTTTTTTTTAATTTTTTTCCAGCTTTTTCATAAAAATATTTACAGTTTGCAATAGCGCCTCCAAAAACTGATGGCTCGCTGGCGCGCGATTGCAGTCGACTGGATTATCTAAAACAAAATAATTAATATATTTTTAATTTTTATTAGGAGCGCAAAAAAAGTTCTGAGCCCTAGATTTCATACTACTGAAACCACAATTTAAATTACATTAATTTTCCCGCCCTCTTGCGGTTTTAAAGCAGTGACATTTGGTCTTTCGAAACATCGTGCGATTTGGTGTTTGATGCACATAACCTTAAAATCAGCAGTGTTCACGATGGCAATAACAAAAGAGCATATTCGATTTTCCATCCACTTCGCGTTTCATCTGAAGAAAAATGCTGCTGAAGCCACTGAAATGATCTGTGTTGCATATGGAGAGAACGCTGTAAGTTATGCTACGTGTAAAAGGTGGTATCAAAAATTTCGCCAAGGAGACTTCAGTCTTGAAAATGAACCGCGTGCTGGACGCCCTCAAAAGATTGAAACGGACGAACTGCAAGCATTGTTGGATATAAACTCTGCACAAACTGAAAAGGAGCTTGCAGAGCAACTTGACGTTACGCGACAAGCCATTTCCACACGTTTACATGCAATGGGAAAAGTTCAAAAGGAAGGCAGATGGGTTCCGCATGCATTGTCCGAAGACAACAAAAATCGACGGCGTGACACGGCACTCACTTTGCTTTCAAGGTTCCGGAAAAAGGATTTTCTGCACCAAATCATTACAGATGATGAAAAGTGGATACTTTATGATAATCCGAAGCGTAAAAAATCATGGGTTGACCCTGGTCAACCTTCGACATCGACGCCAAAGACCAATATCCACGCCAAGAAGGTTTTGCTTTGCATATGGTGGGATTGGAAAGGTGTATTGTATTACGAGTTGTTACAGCCGGGTGAAACAGTAACGGCAGATCGCTATCAGCAACAATTGAGCAATTTGAGCGATGCGTTTCAAGAAAAGAGGCCATTTACTGGCAAAGGACGTCGTAAAGTGATACTGCTTCATGACAATGCCCAACCACATGTTGCGAAAGTGACTCAGGACCATATCTTTGCGTTAGGCTGGGAACTTCTCCCGCACGCGGCGTATAACTCAGACATGGCGCCTTCCGATTACTACCTATTCCGGTCTCTGCAGCATTTCTTGGCTGATACACATTTTGTGACACTTGAAGAGATACGAAAATGCATTGATGACTTTATCGCCTCGAAACCGGTGAGCTTCTACCATCAGGGAATTCGCAAGCTGCCCGAAAGATGGCAAAAGGTCATCGATGCAAACGGGAAATATTTCGTTGATTAATAGTTTTGTTTGTTTTTAAATAAATTTTGAATTTTGCAAAAAAAGGCTCAGAACTTTTTTGCGCTCCTAATATATGAAATTGTCTCGTATGACGCTTGAAAAAAAAATACCGAGTAAAAGTTTTTTTAATGAAGAACTTTTAAAGTTAAGGACCCAAAAAATTGCATTTTCTTAAATAGGAAAATATTAATTGATCAGCAAACTTTGAATGGAGTTTCGTGGATAGGCTCTAGCTAGGGCACTTACGAGGATACTCCTAACAAGGCCTGCCATCATTAGGCCTAGATGGAGCGTAGAAAGGCAAACTTTGAATGGAGTTTCGTGGATGAGCTCTGGCCACAGACTTCTATAGTATAACTAGACTGCTAACTCCGACTCAATACATGACCCCGAAAAGTATGTACGGTCCTAGTGGTCCGACATTCACGTCTGATTGGTTGAATCAAAACACATTTCTTCTAATTAGATGGGTCATATTGCTTATGTAGCCTCTCTTCTTGTAGACTACCAATTCACGCATGCGCAGATGTTTGATTCCCTTATGTAATACATACTTTTTGGGGTCAATTTTGTGCTACAGTATACGAGGGAGTTAGCAGTCTAGTTATACTATAGAAGTCTGTGGCTCTGGCTAGACACTTACGAGGATACTCCTAACAAGGCCTGCCATCCTTGGGCCTAGATAGAACGTAGAAAGGCAAACTTTGAATAGAGTTTCGTGGATAGGCTCTGGCTAGGCACTTACGAGGATGCTCCTAACAAGGCCTGCCATCCGTGGGCCTAGATAGAGCGTAGAAAGGCAAATTTTGAAGGAAATTTCGTGAATAGGCTCTGGCTTGAATGCAACTGTTTCACAGCACTGCTAACGTTTCTTTCATGCGCATGCGCGCGAGAGTTTCCTGCGGACCGGCAGTAGTGACACGTGGAAAGGATACAGTGAAAGAAATATGTGGAAAAGGATATAGTGAAGAAAATACTGATATTTTTACGTATATACTGAATTTAACAGGTATGTTATAAACATTTCTTTAAGTGTTGTGTACATCAAAATTAAGGCCGTGATACATTTAAAATTGTAACAGTATTCTTACAGTGAATCAGTGACACGTCATTAAAAGCAGTGAATATATATTAATTTTCAGTAAAAAGTATACTACTGAAACTGTTCAATGAATACTATTACAACTTGAAAGGTGTTACATGCAGAAGTTTTATATGTGCAGATTATATATCTTAATTACTGAACTTAATCTTTCAACGATCAAGTTATATATGGTTTGTTCTTTGTAGCTGCACTGCTGAACTGGTGCAATAAGCTAGAGTGAGAAAACCTATATTTGTCTCACAAACTCAAATTTGTCTCAAAGAACAGATCAAAAGTGAGAAAACATATATTTATATTACTTTAACTTATTGCACCAATTCAGCAGTGCAGCTACAAAAAACAGACCAATTATCTGCATTTATAAAACTTTTGTATGTACAGTCTATAAAGTAAGAGCGTGCACGGGTTAATGTGTAGAAAAATTTATTTTTAATGATTTTTAAGTACATGGATTTGTTGTACTCCATGAGAAGAAAAATGCTATACCATTAATAATGAGTCCAGTCACCACCGGCATTGATAATTGCCTGGTATCTCCGAGGCATACTTTCCACTAAGTTGACTGCGTATTCGTTCGGTAAAGACCTCCAAATGAGACGAATTTGTCGTGTCAGCTGCTTCAAAGTGCACACTCTTTTTCCTCGAAGCTCGTGCTTGAGATATGCCCACACATTTTCAATGGGATTTGCATCTGGCGACTGCGATAGCCAATCAAGTGTGACGATGCCAGACTGCTCTTCCCACTCGGTGCAAAGCTTACTCCGGTGTTTTGGGTCGTTGTCTTCCTGTAAAATCCAGTCCTCGTTTTTTTTTTATGAAGCATCGTTCAGCAGTCAGCAACAAACACTTCTCATAAGTTTTAAGCATTAAGGTCGGATTCCGCTTAAACAAATTCACAATTTTTTTTTCCATATTCGGCGTTACTTTGCCTATCAAGCCACGTTCTGGCATGTCATCGACATTTTTGATCTTCTTATATTGCTGAACCCACTTAGCGACGCACGATTTTGACTTTCCCATGTATTTAGCAGCCACTGCATATGACATTTTTGGTCCTTTGGGGTGGGAACAAAGGAACATAGCCTCGTAGCGCGATGCGTATGCAGCACTCATGGTGGTTAACTTGTTTCTCAGGTTAGAGTTCAACGCCAACTGAATCTTTTGGGACAAAGCATTCACAACAAAGATTTCATCTATCGGCTCATAAGAAAACTAGGACGATCCCATACAGCACCGTTGCAACAACATTGCAGCAACGTTGTTTTGCAAGATTGCAACATTGCAGAAATGATGCGAAATGTTGCTGCAATGTTGCTGCAATCTTGCAGCAAAGGTAAAATGTCCGCTTGCAGCAATATTGCAATGAAATATTGCAGTAACATTGCAGTGTAACATTGCAGCAACATTTGTAATATAATTTGTATGCAATAATGCTTTATATATATATATGTATATATGTATATACAGGGTGTCCCATTTTAAAGGACCCACTCAAATATCTCAAAAACACTGCGTTAAATCGAAAAATGTTTCAGACAAAAGTTGCTTGGCTTGAAGGGGGACATAAAACAGCGATAGCATTTTGTTTATAGATGGCGCCACCTTCGAGATATTCACTAATTATCAATTTTCTTAAATAGAAATCCCAATCTTTTATTATATCATCTTTTTCGACCAACTAATTTGAACAACTTTCGTCTGAAACATTTTTTTATTTGCTTAATATTTTTTTAGATATTTAAGAAAAACTTGGTAACTTTTCCAACATTTAACTTACGATATCTCGCTAACTATTCGTCGAAAGAAAAAATAGTATTACTTTTTTATTTTATTTACTATCAAGAATATATTACTATAATAGTGCCCTAACTTTTGTTAACTTATCGACCTTTGGAAATTCCAAAATTATTAAATTAACAAAAGTTAGGGTACTATTATAGTAATATATTCTTGATAGTAAATAAAGTAAAAAAGTCTAATACTATTTCTTATTTCGATGAATAATTAGCGAGATATCGTAAGTTAAATGTTGAAAAAGTTACCAAGTTTTCCTTAAATATCTCAAAAAATATTAAACAAATAAAAAAATATTTCAAACAAAAGTTGTTCAAATTAGTTGATAGAAAAAGATGATATAATAAGAGATTGGATTTCTGTTTAAGAAAATTGATGATCAGTGAATATCTCGAAAGTGACGTCATCTATAAACAAAAATGCTGTCACTATCTTATGTACTCTTTCAAGCCAAACAACTTTTGTCTGAACCATTTTTCGATTTAATGCAGTGTTTTTGAGATATTTGAATACGTCCTTTAAAATGAGACACTGTATATATTGAGAATTTCCTGGAAAGTTTTTATTTAATGACGGCAGAAGCGAAAGATCGTATTCCAAAAATTGTTTTTGTTATATAGATATATTCTAGAGGATATTTGTGATAGATCTAACAAATTTATAAAATATTCTGGACACACTTTCCTCTTGTTGTGATAATCAATAATTTTCCATAAAAATTCTGTAACAATAATCATGAAAGATAATATGTTCAACTCAACATTTGTATAAATTTCACTAATTATTGACAGTGAATGATTATCATACAGCAAAAGAAAAGTGTTCAGAACATTTTACAAATTTATAAAATCAATCATAAGTGTCGTTTTATGGAAATCTCTTATTTTAACGTACATGAAAAAAAAAGATTAATATACCATTATTTTCATTTCTGACATCAAACAAGAATAGTCACAGAAAGTTCCCAAGATCTGTAATATTTCAAAGAATAAAATGATATCTTAAAAGGATGCCGTTTTATTGACTCAATAGACGTCAATAAGATGTCACCTTACTATTTGGAATAATACAGGTCTTAAAGACTTGCGGTAACTATTCTTGAATTAATAAGACGTATAAGTTTGGGATATGAAACTAAATCATTGTAAAACTCGTAGTGATTAAATTGTAGTGATTAAATGTGATTGGTGATTACATATGAGAATTAGAGCAATATACAAAGTGTCCCATAACTGTAACATACCAACTCCATAGGAGCGTAGAGCTAAGCGAGAGGAACGAAAAAGTGCTCTTCTATTTAGCGATATCTCGTATAATTTTTTAATAATAACCGCAATTTGAAATGTTGCTACAACATTGCAGATATATAATAATGCAAAGTATTATTTTTGCAATGCCTGCAATATTGCACTGCAATGTGCAATGTTGCAACATTGCAGCAATATTGCTGCAATTGTCTGTGCTGTATGGGATATTTGAAGCTAACTGCCATTTGTGCACACTCTTACTTTACAGACTGTAACACACTTCAAGTCATAATAGTATACTCACTAAATAGTTTCAATAGTATATTTATAACTGAAAATCAGTGTATATTTATTGCTTTCAGTGACATTTCACTGCTTTGTTTGAAGAGAATATTGTAATGACTTTAAATGTGTTAAGGTTTTATCAAAATGATTGGCAAATTAATCATTCTGCTAAGACCGTAACACATTTAAAGTTGTAATAGTACTCTTATAGTGAATAATTTTCTTATAGTGAAATATTATTGAAAGTAGTGAATATACACTGATTTTCAGTTATGAATATATTACTGAAACTGTTCACTGAGTACAATGAACTCTCACCAAGCAATCACCGTGTACAGGTCGATAAAGTCAAACTGAACAAAAAATCCCTTTACCATTTTGTATACAACTACGTACAACTTTCAGTTATTAATCAAAAAAGATTCGTGTAATCACACTCCATAAGTAGGATGAGCTATGATAGCGACGTCTGTCACCGTCTGTGCTTGTATGTTAGACTAAAGTGAACAAAAAAATCCTTTATTATTTCGCAAATCATCAGATAGATTTTTAGTTATTAATTAAAAAAGATTGATGTATGACTATGTGTAATAATGTATTAATCTTTTTAATTAATAACTAAAAGTCTACATGATTATTTGCGAAATAGAGGACCTTTTTCTTCAGCCTAATACACAAACACACGGTAGACATCGCTATTACAGTTTATCTGGCGCATGATCATTCAATGAATCTTCTTTGGTGAAAAACTCAAATTTTTTACATGGTAGTTTGCAAAATGGTACAGAAATTTTTTGTTCAGTTTGATCTAATCTATCTGTAACGGCAGCTGCTTGGCGAGTTGTATAGCATACCTAACCGGACACCTTGTATAATGTTAATATATAATATTTTGTTCTTTATTTTGTTTTGAATTGTTTTTATGTTTTATATTTTATCAGTTAATTTAAAATTACATATAATGCATTTTTTATATAAAACATTTATTATATATTTGTTTAACATTTATTATATATTCATAATGTTACATATACTTACTATAGAATGTTACAGAATATCCACATAGCACAATGTTCAAGATCGGAACATAAGACGTCTTCAAATCGTCTTCAGGGCATCAGAACATAAGACGTCTTTAAGATATCTTACGTCTCAATTTTCAACATTATATTATATGAGTAGTAAAGTATTAATAATTTTTCAGATGATGATAAATACGAAAAAAGAAGAAAGGAAAAAAAAGAAAGAATATCAGAAAAAGAACCAAGAAAAACTAAAAGTATAAAATATTTTTATTGTAACTATATTGATATTAAATAATATTATTATGGGTATATTATATCAATAGATGTTATATAATTGTATTATAGGAACAACTGTATGAAAAAAAAAGATATATGAAATAAAAAGTATATATTTACCAGGTCTGTAAATATGAAACCGGAATTTGCCCATAGATTGCCCTAACTGTCAATGTAGTTACCGTCAAACCGCGTCATTGGCGCCATTTCCATTTGTTGACATCTGATAAAGATTTTCAACTCACAACAATACAAGTTTCATACAACAGCATAGTTTGTAATAGCGTTGAACATGTCGAATTTTGTGCCTGGAAGCTACGATTTGCGGACAGCATTGATTTTCTGTTACCATTTGAAGAAAACTGCTGCAGAATCGCATCGAATGATTGTCGAAGCTTACGGTGAACATGCTCTTGGTAAATCACAGTGCTTTGAGTGGTTTAAAAAATTCAAACGTGGCGATTTTGACGTGAGAAACGAAGAACGTGGAAGACCATCGAAAAAGTTTGAAGACAGCGAATTGCAAGCGTTGTTGGATGAGGATGACGCTCAAACGCAACAACAACTCGCGGATCAATTAAATGTGAAACGAGAATCCATACGTCTCCATACGTTTGAAAGCCATGGGAAAGATCCAGAAGATGGGAAAATGGGTTCCACATGAACTGAATGAAAAACAGCAGGAAAACCGAAAAACCACTTGCGAAATGCTGCTCGCCAGGTACAAAATAAAGTCATTTCTACATCGAATTGTGACTGGCGATGAAAAGTGAATATATTTTGAGAATCCTAAGCGTAAAAGATCATGGGTAACTCCAGGCGAACCATCGACATCGACTGCAAGGCCAAATCGCTATGGACGGAAGACAATGCTTTGTGTTTGGTGGGATCAGAAGGGTGTGATCTATTATGAACTGCTAAAACCTGGCGAAACCATTCATACTGAACGCTACCGACAACAAATGATCGATTTGAATCAAGCTTTGCGTGAAAAACGACCAGAATATCGAAAAAGGCAACACAAAGTGATTTTGCTTCATGATAATGCACCATCACACACTGCAAAACTGGTGAAGGAAACGATTGAGTCGTTTAGTTGGGAAATACTTTCGCATGCGGCTTACTCACCAGACTTGGCTCCGTCCGATTACTATTTATTTACATCAATGGGACACGCACGTGCTGAGCAGCGTTTCACTTACGAAAATGGCTCGATGACTGGTTTGCCTCAAAAGAGCAACAGTTTTTTTCACGTGGCATCCACAAATTGTCAGACAGATGGAAAAAATGTATAGCTACGGATGGGCAATACTTCGAATAAAATATTTTTTATCATTTTCATACAATAAACGTGTATTTTCTATACAAAAATTCCGGTTTCATATTTACGTACCTGGTATCTAAGCCCTTTTCAGCTCCGTTTTTAATTTCTACTCGGGTAGCCACTAATGTATAGAATAACATTAGAAGTTCGGACCGATTGATCAAGTAGATTTTTTGTAATTGTGTCCGCCGCATAAAAAAAAGTGATTTTGAGAAAAACGCGTTTAGAGTTTTGCATCACGAATTTTTATATGTAAAAGTTACTTACTTTCAATTAATGCCTGCTGCATACAAAGTGCCTTCAGCTTCCTCGTAAGCTTGTGATTCACATGCTCATTGCTCTCTTCGAGCTATTTTACTTTCTTTAGAGACATCGGTACTGCGGCGGTTGACACGTTGGTCGTGCGTGTTTTTAAGAGAGTGTTAAAACCTTCATTAGAAATACATGCAGACATATATGCAGCAATCTCAATTATTTTTAGGCCAGCAAAAATATGTTTGGGAACCAAATGCCACACACAAGCGTTAAAACTTTCGTTGTTTTACGTGTTGTTTCCCAAACATCGCTCCAAAAAGTCATCTGCTGATAAGTCCTCGTAAATCGGTTATAACACTTCTTGAACATTGTCATCTAAAGGAGGTGGATGTGTGTAATTATTCAAAATACTCGCCGTCTCGTGCTGCCGCCACTAGAAGTCAGCTGCAGCAGGACAGTACGAATGTTGCAGCTGCTCGTCGGTTGAAATTTTATGAAAAAAAGTTGCCCAAATTTCATTTTTCATATTTTCAATAAAATCTGGGTGACGGCGTATTGATAAATCATAATGTAATGAGAAATCCTGCATCAATTTGTTCGTCAACTGCGCTTTTTTAGGCTGTGAATTTTTTCTTGATATCTTTTCTTTATAGCTTTTGTTTCGTTTTTTATGTTTTTGTTTGAATTAATAATTTTTTAGCGGGCCGGCGGCCGAAAGAGCTAGATCAGTGCAGACGCCTATAATGTCTGAAATACTTCGAATTTTTTCCTAAAAATTTAGAAGAACATTTTCGAGGGTATATACTATCGAAAGTAAAAAAAAAATCTATTTCTTGGCTCTGAGAAATTAGGATGTCCTTTTAAACAGGCTGTATGTTATTGAGAATATCTTCTTGAATAAACTTCAGAAGGTTTTAGCAATTAATCTTTGGTTATTAAAGCGTTATTAACAATTAAAATTTGGAAATAATGACAGTATTTGATAAAATTAAATTATAATAAAAATGTTAGTTTTTCGGATAATTATTTTGTTTGAATGTTTCATCTTATTAAATTGATAAATCTATCTTATATTAAAATAATAAGTCTTGTGAATACTTCTCGCAAAAACCCCTACAGAAGGTTTGTCCTTGATTATCACTAAAAAGTAATTATGCAGTATAGGGGATGCACTTTCAATAACTTTGACCTTGACATATGTTGTCACTTTATGCAATGTACTACATGAAAAGTCTTTGGCTTAACAATGAAAAAACGATTTTTTAATGAAAAAAGTGTTTTATTCCTCGACATAATCTCCATTTAGAGCAATACACTTAGTGTAACGGTCCGCTAACATTTCGATGCCGGTCTTATGGTGCTCGGTGTCAAGTCCCTCAAAATAGGCATTTGTTTCCAACTTGACCTCCTCATTCGAGTAAAATCTTTTACCAGCGAGCCACTGCTTCAGTCGGGGAAAAAGGAAATAGTCGCTAGGGGCCAGGTCTGGAGAATACGGGGGATGCGGGACCAATTCATAGCGCAATTTCTTTAATTTATCGGTCGTATCGCGAGCCGAGTGAGCTGGAGCATTGTCTTGGTGAAACAAAATTTTTTTCTTTGCCAAATGTGGCCGTTTGACCTTGACCTCGTCGTCCAATCGATCCAGTAATGTACAGTAATATTCTTTATTGATAGTTTTACCATGTTCAAGATAATCAATGAATATTATGTTATGCGCATCCCAAAAAATACTGGCCAAAACCTTGCCGGCTGATTGTTGTGTCTTCGGGCGCTTCGGACGGCTTTCACCAGGCAATAACCACTCCGCTGGCTGCCGATTGGACTCCGGTGTGTAATGATGGATCCATGTTTCATCCATTGTGACAAATCGACGCAAAAACTCCTTCTTATTGCGGTTAAACAGGGCCAGATTTTGCTTTGAAAGTCGAACAAGTTCCGCTTTTTGCTCAATTGTCAAAAAACGCGGCACACAACGCGCGCAAAGCTTTTTCATGTGTAAATATTCATGAATGATATGACCAACGCGTTCCTTTGAAATGCCTATTATGTTAGCTAGCTCACTCAATTTCATTTTGCGGTCATTCAATACGATTTCACTGATTTTCTGGATGTTTTCTGGAGTAACTGCCTCATTTGGCCTTCCTAAACGTGGTGCATCATTTGTGCTCGTACGGTTACGACGAAACTCAGCAAACCAATATTTGATGGTTGAATTCGGTGGGGCAGATGTGCCGTAACATTTATCAAGCCATGCCTTTGCTTCAACAGTGTTTTTTCCCATCAGGAAGCAATGTTTAATCAAAACACGAAATTCACTTTTTTCCATAGTAAAGATAAATTCAGAGGTAACGTCACTTCGAAAGCTATAACTTGTACACGAGTCAACGAAATATCATGAAATTTTTACAGCATCTAAGTTAAGGTTGGTACTCTATAGGAAGTATAGGGATTTTTAGTTTGTGGCGCCATCTATATGTCAGACCAAAGACTTTTCAGCCCATGTAGTACAAAAGGTTTCAGATGGCGCTCGTTGTTTGTTAAAAAGTTATTAACAAAAGAAGTTTCATTAATCGAGCATAATTTTTCGACACCGTGTACATCGAGATAGGATAAACTTTAAACATATGTGAGCAGAGAAGAGGCTTAACTGTATAATTACCAAAAGTTATTATATCCAAAAATTCCTTTCATATATTCTTGTAATTTTAGATTCCGAAATGATTAGCAAAGGCCCTTACGTAAGGCCAATTAAATTTTTTGTTTTACTACATTAATAAGTCTATGATATACTAAAATAACAGATTTTGAAAAGAATAGCGAAGACCTCTAAGGTCTTGCCAGGTTTGCATTCAAGTAATTTACTTGTGCCAAACCTTGCGTAGGGGTCTTTGCTAGTTTTCTCAGAATCTGTTTAATATATCTGACAAGGGGAGGACGCATCGACCGGGAAACGGTTTGGAACGAAATTTACGGAGTTAATAGTACTTGACTACTAATAACTTATGGTAATAGCATACGATGCAATACCTCTTCGTTTTCGAGAAAAAACGGTCTAAAGGAAGCCAACAAGTGTACGAGTTAGTAAGAAGGGTGTTTAACGAAGCGTAGCGCAGCAGCGAAGGTAACGAACTACCGAGCTGACGGCTGAAGTTCGAACCCTGCTATATGGTTTTTTTTATTCTGTAAACATAAAAATGAAACAAAATATTAATAAATAATAAAACTACGTTTCTTAAATATATTAGTGTTTGTTAAATATATTATTAATGATTTAAATTGCAAAAAAACCGTAAATCTTATCTATAAAATATATAGTGTATGAGAAAATTTTTGTATAATAATTGCAATGGAAATAGGAATAAAAATATTGTTACGAAATATATAGGAGTGCTATTAACCCTTTGCGGTCGATGCCACCACAGTGGCGGCATTCGCAAGTCGTCGTAGAAGTCGGTGCCGCCAGGCTGGCATTCATGATCGCCTGGCGCGTGGCACTGCAAACGAGACTAGCGATAATGAAAGAATACTATCCTCCCGATGCTATAATAGATTCAAATGTTTAGATCAACTTACAGATATCAATGTTTATCGATCTTTTCGAAATCGGCCGACCGCAAAGGGTTAAACTATTGTATGAAATAGTATGAAATAATTTTTCGTAATCTTATATCGTATATATAAAATATTAGTTTCTGTTACAACTCTCTATGTTGTGTTGAAGCTCTTTATCTCTTCTGGCAATCCCCTTCCAAAAATTTCATTTGTATCATTCTAAACGATCTTTAGAAATGACGAAATGTTTCGAGCGTCGGAACAGTCGTCAATAGAGCAAGCAGCAGTATGCGTTTACTAGTGATACAGAGCAGTTCAGTGATCATATTTAAATTATTAGGTGTTTGCTTTAGCCGTTTTCCTATAGATGGCTTTAGCGGTAAGTAGTGGTCGAAATAAATAGATCATAGACGTCATGCAATAAACTTGGGCATCTGTCAACATAATCCCATAGAAACATTAGTCGATTTGTGTCTGCATCATCAAGTTATTTTCGATTGAAAATGTCAGTTTCCAAATTCTCGTCATTTGCGGGAGGTTTTAATTTTCTGCTTCAATATGAAGAACTCTGCGGCTGAGGCTCATCGAATGCTCTCAAATACTTATGGTGAGGCCGCTATTAGTGAAAGAATGTGTCGTGAGTGGTTCAACACTTCAAGAACGGTGATTTTCACGTCGAAGACCAGTATAGCGATGGAAGAGAGAAGGTTTTCGAAGATGCAGAATTGGAGGCATTACTTAATGAAGACTCGTGTCAAAGTTAAGAAGAATTGGCACGATCATTGGGAGTAACTCAACAAGCAATTTCAAAACGCCTCAAAGACATGGGAATAATTCAGAAGCAAGGAAATTGGGTGCCGTACGAGTTGAAACCGAAAGATGTTGAACGGCGTTTGTTTGCTTGTGAACAGTTGCTTGAAAGGCAAAGACGGAAGGGATTTTTGCATCGCATTGTGACTGAGGACGAAAAATGGGTTTATTACGATAACCCCAAGCGCAGAAAATCATGGGCATATCCTGGCCATGCTTCCACGTCGACGGCCAAACCGAATATTCACGGCTCCAAGGTCATGCTCTGTATTTGGTGGGACCAGCTCGGCGTAGTGTATCATGAGCTGTTAAAACCGACTGAAACAATCACAGGCGATCGTTATCGAACGCAATTAATGCGTTTGAGCCGAGCATTGAAAGACAAACGGCCGCAATACAACGAGAGATACGATCAAGTGATTTTGCAGCATAACAATACTCGACATACTCGCATACAGCATTGCAGCATACTCGCATAACAATACCCCATGTTGCGAAAGTGGTCAAGACATACTTGGAAACGTTGAAATGGGAAGTCCTATCCCACCCGCCGTATTCTCCAGACGTTGCTCCCTCTCACTATCACCTGTTTCGATCAGTGGCACACGGCCTGGTTGACCAGCACTTCCGGTCTTATGAAGAAGTAAGAAATTGGATCGATTCGTGGATCGCTTCAAAAGATGACCAGTTTTTTCAACGCGGAATTCGTACGCTGCCCGAAAGATGAGTAAAAATAGTGGCCAGCGATGGACAATACTTTGAATCATAAATGTATAACCAGTTTTTTACAATAAAAGCCTCGAATTCCGGAAAAAACGGCGGAAGCAAAGTTGTACACCTAATACAATGTCTGAAAATTATATTTATTAAACTTTCTTTCTCAATAACGTTTTAATAAACAATGGGCGATGGCTAAAACCTTTTGATTGTTACTTAGGAAGGTTAGTTTTATAATATATGTCAATATGAAGATCGTGAGAAAGTGGTCCATTATTATAAATATTTACCAAAATTATTTATACTTGCGGCTGTTCAATATTCTGTCAATGGAATACGGGCCAATTATTTGATTACTAACAATTTCACATCAAACATTTTCAGATCAAGGTCTTTGATGAATTACCTTTCTTAACCACCGTCGATTTTCAATTGATCAGTAGTGCATATTCCCAAGATTAATTTATAAATAATGCTTTGTCTATAAATAAAATCTTACTCAAAAACATTTCATCACTTCTTGCATTCTTTGTAAAGAATTCGCAAAACTGTATAATTTACAAAATTATTGTACGTTGTGCAACTTTTGATGAAGTAAAATATGAAAAAAATGAATATATGCAAAATTAAAGCTTTGGGAATCGTTAGGTAAATGAATAAATTTTACGCATTTTTACGTATTTTGAGTCATAGAATCCGAAAATGATCATAAAAATGATATCTGTAGCAGGGAAAACTTGGAAAATGATGAAAAATGGGAAGAAACATTAATTTTGAGACTAAAATCCCTGAACGTATTTTATTACGTTTTCTTATATATTTTGAGTTATAAAAACTTAAATTTATATGGGAGTACTCATCATGTACACATAAATACATACACACGTACAGGTTGCGTGAAAAGTTCACGGAGCGGCATCTATAAGTAATCGGTAGAATTATAAATAGTAGTCGGTTATATAGAATCACTCTTCACATGAACTTAGGTTAGGTTTCATTTCCATCTGTCAATTCTTTCTGTGTTTACAAGCCAATTGAAGTTGACATGTCAGTATATTTGTTTGCAATGGAAAATTTGAAACAGCGTGCAGTGATTGAGTTCTTTGTTAAAAAAGGTTTAAAGGCAATGTAAATTCATTCCGAGATGGTAAATGTGTTAGGGGAATCTGCTCCTTAAAAAACAATGGTTTGTAAATGGGCACTTGAGTTTCAACGTGGTCTTACAAGCATTGAAGATGATCCACGCAGTGGACGTCCAAAAAGCGCATCAACACTAGAAATCATTGAGCAAATACATGTTATTGTTTCTGAAGATCCAAGTGTGACTACACGTGAAATTGCTCATACCATAGACATTTCAGATGAACGGGTACGGCATATTATGCATAAAGAATTACAAATGAAAAAGGTGTTTGGAAAAGTGGTGCCGCACGTTAACAATTCAACAAAAACTCGCTCGAAAGCAAATTTCTCAGCGTCATTTGGATCGTTTTAAGAAGAATAAAACCGATTTTGTGCATCGTTTTATAACTATGGATGAGACTTGGATCTATCACCATGATCCTAAATTGAAACAGGAACGTTTACAGTGGACTGAAGCTGGATGTTCATCTCCAAAGCAAAGAAAGCATGAAAGATCGGCAAAAAAAGTTTTGGCATCAGTTTTTTGAGATGCTAAAGGGATTTTGTTAATTGACTATCTGGAAAAAGGTAAAACAATTAACTCTGAATATTATTGTAACATTTGGATCAATTGGACGCAAAAATTCGTGAGAAAAGACCTGGTTTGCAGCACAAACAGATAATATTTTCCATCAAGACAACGTACCTGCTCACACAAGTGTTTTGTCAATGTCTAAATTCAATGAATTGAAGTATAAATTGCTTAATCATCCACCGTATTCGCCAGATTTGGCACTCAGCGACTTCTATCTGTCCCGAAACCTGAAACAATTCCTCCGTGGAAAGCATTTCGAATGAAGAAGCTATAGCAGCCGTAAAGGCATATTTCGCAGACCTTCCAGAAACACATTTCCGCGATGGAATAAAATTATTGGAGAGCCATTGGGCCAAGTGTATTGAAGTTAATGGAGACTATATTGAATAAAATCATTTTTAGAATTTGATATTCTTTATTTCAGTTTCGCCCCGCGAACTTTTCACGCAACTTGTATATACAGGGTGATTGAAAATTCTGGTTAGAAAAGTCTGGAAACGGTGAAATATTTCGAAAAAACGAAACGTTTCTGAGAAAAATGTTTCTAATCAGAGTTGTAGGGTTTTAAAAGTTCTTCATTGAATGATCATATCCGTTTGACCTTGAGTGGAGGGGTCAAGGCGAGGTCAAGGCCAACATGATGTTTTTAAATGGAACACCCCATTTTTTATCACACAGTGTTAAAAATGACAGCGAGACGTTTCGAAAACGCTACTTGATGACTTATTTTTGTTAAGAATTGTCTGAGTTATGAGCTTTAGAATTTACAGTGCCGCCAGCATTAGTATTATCCAGCATGTACCGCGTGGAGGTTGCATGGTCGGACTTTACACCCGTGTGTGTATGTGTATATATGTGTGTGTATGTATATATGTATGCTGTGGCTGCGTGTGTGTGTGTGTGTGCGCGCGCGCGCGCGTGTTTGCGTGTGCGTGCGTATGTGTGCGCGTGCGCGCGTGCGCGCGTGCGTGCGTGCGTGCGTGCGTGCGTGCGTGCGTGCGTGTGTGTGTGTGTGTGTGTGTGTGTGTGTGTGCGCGCGTGAGTGTGTGTGTGTGCGCGTGTGCGTGTGTGTGTGCGCGTGTGTGTGTGCGCGTGCGTACGTACGTGCGTGCGTGCGTGTGCGTGTGTGTGTATATATATATGTGGGCGTGTGTATGTAAACGGGTTTTTACTGAATTAAATGTTTAAATTGTCTTCCTTTTGCTGCTTGTCAATGATCTAATCGTAGATGAAATTCATTTAAAATGTTTCATCTCATTTCTGGTGAGATAAGATTTACTTGGTGCAGTATGAGTTTCCTAAGGTCTGCCAAGTTAGCAGGTTTCATTGCGTATCCATTGTTTTTAATATATCCCCATAAAAAATAGTCCAATGGAGAATGATCTGGTGATCTAGGGGGCCACTCTATTTCTCCACGTCTTCTTATCCATCGGTTTGGGAAAGTATCAGTTAAAAATTGACGTACTACTACTGCATAGTGTGGCGGTGCACCATCTTGTTGAAACCAAATATTTTGTATATTTCCATCAAAAAAATCGTCAATAGCAGGAACTATTTGATTTCGCAATAAATCTAGATAAGTGTTCGCATTTAAATATCCTTCGATAAAGAAGGACCCGGTAATACCACATTCGCAAAAGTACGCCCACATGTTTAGTTTTTGGGGATACTGTGTGGAGATCACGCATCCAGAGGGTTTTCGTCACTCCAAAGCGGCAATTTTGACGATTTACCGTTTCATTTAATTCGAAAGAAGCTTCATCGGAAAAAATGATATTATCAAGAAAAGTGTTATCATTATCACTATCACATCGACATCTCTCAACGTTATTTAGGAAGAGGAGAATGTCGTGAGCGTGGAGCATCAGGTAGCTCAGTGGTTTAGTGCAGTCGCCCGGCAAGCGAAAGACCCGGGTTCGATTCCCCGGTCTAGCGACTACCGCGCTCTCGATATTTTTCTCTCTTCGGAACGAAAATAAGATGCAGGTCCCGAACGCACGGCGTCCCGTTGCACAGTGGGCCAGAAACCCCATTTTAATGGACAAAACCTCAAAAATAAAAGTTATGACAAGGATTTCTAATTACTACAATATTATGTAGAAATATCCAAAGTATATGAAAATATAAATCACATTGAGTATCATCGTCAGAATGACGATAAAACTATGCTCAATGTCCGAGATTGTGAAAGACTGCGAAACGTTTCATGAATTTTAGTAGTAATACGATTGTCTGGCATTTTGCAAAAACATTAACAATAAAGGCAATGTAATTTTTTTTAGTTTCCTTAAACCTTCTTATCTTAAAACTATTATGCGATAAGATGGAATATCGAGTAGATATAAAGAAAAAAATTTTAATTTGTTGTAACGATGTACATTACAATAGCAAAATTATTTCTCGAGAGCTACAAAAAAGCCTCACGAGACCCCACTCTGTTTTTTTCATAAATAGGAAGACAAAAATACTAAAAAGGTTTACACAAAAGTGTATCTGTTCATATTTGCTCCTTTTCGAAAAATTTTCATTTTTCTGTACACAGACGTACTATGTTCAGTAGAAAACATGCACTTTCGCATACCACGAAACGCATATGAAACATTTAGATGGTAAGATTAAAAAGAGAATAGTATTTTTTAATATTATTTTTTATTTCAAAAATTAAAAAGCTATATGTTAGTCGATACATTTTTGTAAAAATGACACATTAATGATCAGATAAAATATAAGAAGGGGATAATGAGAGTCGACGCATCTTATATCGGTTTCCCTCATCCTTTTCACATTTTATTGATTAAATATCATAAAAACCTTATCAATTTTTATAATTAATAAATTTTTATATCTATTTTATGTGTTTCTAAGCTATTATGTTTGTACGATGCATGTCGCTTTTAACGAGAAAATATTTCTCGACTGTTCAATGGAATGCTGATCGGACTGCGTCATTTGTTATATTGTGCAGCGTCCATTTTTTGTAGCGTCTTGCGTTTCAGTCGAAAGAGCTGTGCGTCTGTAATAGCTAGCACATCGTGTTATGGTACAATTTCTGTTTTGTGTGTTTCTTTTAATCGAAAATGTCTTTCAAAATTACACGACGAGAGCTGTTTGATGCGTTGATGTCAACATCTTCAGCCTCGTGGAATTCGCGGTACTAATCTGCAGATCTTTTCATAAAAAATATGTTGTGTATTGATTCCTTGAGTGTAACATTAAAATCTGAGGTGCGAAAATTCCAAGAATTATTCCAAGATAAAAAAAAAGTGGGAGGATTGTGATCGGAATAAGAAACGTTTTATGGAAAATAATTCAAATTGGCTTGATACTGTTGTTACAGTTTCAATCCCAGGTAAAGTTAAATGACTTAATCTAATGATAACTTGAAAATATAATGAGATCTAATGAGAATTTGAATTAGATAGTCACTTTGAATTTTGTTAATCCACACAGGTAAGAGTTCCATAATATCTCAATTAAATCGAAGCGGCCGGCCACAAAAAGATTTCGGATCGTGCAGTGAACGAAGTAAGAAGCAAAAAACAGATGACCTCTGTAACAAAAATACTGAAGTACTGAAGTACTGAACAGTTAGTATATGCTCTACAAAAGAATTTACGTTCAGACAAGAAATATGAAGAAGCAAAATTAATAAAGAAGTGCTTATGACAACGCCTTCGCGCTCAAAAAAAATTAATGAGTCTTGGAGTGCTGCCAAACGTATTGCTAATGTCACTACTTATACACCTGTAGAAGCACTAGCATTTTTAATGGAAGCTGGATTAACGAAACATTCATACCAAATAATATGGACTCAAGCGAAATCTCGTGGAGCAGATATTTATCCTTCTTACAACAAAGTGCGTGAGGCTAAAGCAGAATGTTATCCACCAAAAGAGTCTGTCCATATAACAGAGACAAAATCGGAAATCGAGTTACAGGCATTATTAGATCTCACTGTTCGCCGAATAATCCAACTACAATCAGAAATTATACTGCGTTTACCGAAGAATATGTATAATAATATACATTTAATCTCGAAGTGGGGTTGTGATGGGAGCAGCGGCCACTCTCTTTATAAGCAAATCTTCACGGATTCACAGCAATCGGATAACGATTTATTTATGACTTGTTTAGTGCCTCTTCAACTCTATGCTCTGTCAGAAAATGGCTCGAAAATAGTCATATGGCAAAATCCTCGACCTTCCTCCACCCGATATTGCAGAGCAATAAAGTTTGAATTTATCAAAGAATCTGCAAAAGTAATACGGATGGAAAAAGTAAACATGGATAAAAAACTTGTGAATTAGTTGCCTCAGAAGTGCAAATTCCAAGTATGCTCCATGTAACAGTTCATCATGATCTGTGCATGACGATGATTGATGGGAAGACGTGCAATGCATTGACCAATACTAATTCGGCGCAAAAATGTAATATGTGTGGTGCTACTCCTGCGGATATGAATGATGTCGATAAAGTGTTAAAGAGGCAAATTGATAGAAACGTGTGCGAATTTGGTCTTTCAACTCTCCATGCTTATATCCGATTCTTTGAGTGGTTATATCACGTCTCAGTAAAATTAGATACAAAGTCATGGCAAAAGAGAAAAGATACGAAGACCCAGATAGACACTAGGCAAGCATATATCAAGCACCGTTTCCATTCTAAAATGGGCTTGCCCGTTGGCAATGTTATCCATGGGAAAGGCACGACTCACGATGGAAATTTGGCTCGTTTCTTCGAAAATTCGACTAAGTCTGCAGAAATAACACACATCAATGAAATCCTCATTTCCAGATGCGCTGTTGTTCTAAAAACGTTATCCTGTGGATATGCTATTAATGCAAGTGCGTTTAAAGATTAAGCATTAGACACTGCACGCTTGTATGTGAAAGAGTATCCCTGGTATCCGATGTCAGCATCAGTGCATAAAATACTCATACATGGTTCAGATGTGCTTTCGGTGTCCTTGCTCCCTATTGGAATGATGAGTGAAGAGGCCCAAGAATCTCGTAACAAAGACTTCAGGGCATTCCGGGAGAAATTCACTCGGAAAATTTCAAGAATTGCGACGAATGAAGATTTGATGCATATTTTCCTGATATCCTCGGATCCGATAATATCGTCGCATAGGTCACTTCTTCCAAGAAAAAGAAGTTTCAGTCTAGAAGTTTCTACTCTTCTTGATCCTACGGAAAATAATGAGCATATTAATGATTCAGATGATGAATAAATATAAGTATATATATTCATTTACATATTTCAAAAAGATTAAATATAACGACTTTATATTTGACATGTAGATATTTCTTTACAGAGGAACATGATTTATAGTTTACTTTTATTTAAAATTTTTTAAAATGCTTTTAAAATATATTTAGAATATTAATTCTAAACTCATATTTAAATAAGAAAAAAATTACGATTATAGCATATTTAACTCTTTTTTTATACGCTCATATGTTAAGAAACTTCTTTTTTACAAAGTCCTACGATTGTTAAAAATGTAAACACATGTTTTAAGATACTTACAAATTAGTAGAAACTATCTCCGACGATTAATTCGACCAAGAAGAAGTTTTGTCCACTTAAACGGGGCTTCTGGCCTACTGTGCGTCGCCACCTAGTACGCCCTCCTTCTTTCATGGTAGAATGAAAGTACATGGTACCATGAAAGAAGGAGGGCGTACTAGGTGGCGACGGGACGCCGTGCATTCGAGACCTGCATCTTATTTTCGTTCCGAAGAGGGAAAAATATCGAGAGCGCGGTAGTCGCTAGACCGGGAATCGAACCCGGGTCTTTCGCTTGCCGGGCGACTGCTCTAAACCACTACTGAGCTACCCGACGCTCCACGCTCACGACACTCTCCTCTCCCTAGATAACGTTAAGAGATGTCGTTCGGAAGTGATCTGTTATCATTATCATATCGACGCATCATTTCATCGCAAAACTCATTTCTTCTATCGAAATCACATTCCGCTAGCTCCTGAGTAAATTTTATTTTGAAAAGATGTCATTTTTCTTTCATTATAATTTTATGAATGGAAAATCTATTAACTTCAGTCGCCTATGCTACCTTATCGAAGAATTAGGATTTTCTGCAAATAATTGCATCACATCCAAACTTTTATCGAAATGTGTCGCTGATTTTAGTTTACCACTCCGCGGGCGGTACTTGACAGATCCCGTTTCTTCGAATCGTCTGACAGTTTTTTGAACTGTAGACTTTGAAATTGGTTCACGATCTGCATAAGTATCATTAAACAAAGTCGCTACTTGTCCTAAGGACCTAACACGGTCACCATATCCTCGCATCATCAATATTGTAATTCTTTTCCTTTCAGTCAATACCATTTTGACGACTACCGAAGGTAATTTCTTACTTTGCAAAAGAAATTACTTTGACTTGATATACGAACAAGTAATTTGTTACTTGTATGATGAATACGATCTGCATCTAGTACCTAGCATCTAATAAATTTTCTTCGATAAAGAAGGGTCCGATAACCAAAAACCCGTCGACATGTTTTTTTGAGGATACTACATGTGGAGATCACATCTGTGCTACCTTTCTTACCGAAGAATAAGGATGAGTTCCTACAAATGATTTGTAAGTCTCATAACAATTTACAAATAGTTTATTACAATGTGTACGCAACAAAACCTGCTGACTTGGCAGACCTTAGGGAGCGCATACCAAATCTTATCTTACCAAAAATGAGACGAAAAGTTTTAAAAGAATTTCATCTACGATTAGGTCATTGTCAAGTAGCAGACGGAAGACAATTTGAACACTTAATTCAGTAAAAACCCGTTTACATACACATGCACACACACACGCACGCACACACACACTCACGCACACACACACACACACACACACACACACACACACACACACACACACACACACACATACAGCAGAGAGGGTTTACAGTCATTAAATACTGCGCGAATGACGAACTGCAGGGTCCTTATTTCTGTTGACACACACACATACGCGCGCGCGCGAAGCACACGCAGACATACACGCAGCATATATGCAGACGTGCAGCCACAGACACACATACATATATACACACACATATATACACATACACACACGGGTGTAAAGTCCGACCATGCAACCTCCACGCGGTACATGCTGGATAATACTAATGCTGGCGGCACTGTAAATTCTAAAGCTCATAACTCAGACAATTCTTAACAAAAATAAGTCATCAAGTAGCGTTTTCGAAACGTCTCGCTGTCATTTTTAACACTGTGTGATAAAAAATGGGGTGTTCCATTTAAAAACATCATATTGGCCTTGACCTCGCCTTGACCCCTCCACTCAAGGTCAAACGGATATGATCATTCAATGAAGAACTTTTAAAACCCTACAACTCTGATTAGAAACATTTTTCTCAGAAATGTTTCGTTTTCGAGATATTTGACCGACTTTCCACACTTTCCTAACACCTTGTGTATATATATATGTATATATAAGGTGTCCTGGGAGGAAAGGTCAATATTTCATGGGGGTATAGAACGAGGTAATATAAGGCAAAAATGTTACATAAACATGGTGTCGTTTATTACTGGTTTCCGAGATACAGCTTAAATTACACAAATTATGTTAAATTACACGTCGGAATTGTCAAATATGAGTTGAAGTTTACTGCAATTACATTGTACGAGGGTCGTTCAATAAGTCCTTAGAAAATCCAAGAGATGAGGCTCGTAGTATCGAAAATAGTTTGTTTTTAGTAAGCATCATTACTCACTAGACAGCTGTTAAAGTCTCAGTTATATCCATCACATGGTTTCATTTTTATTGTCGATTGAAGCAACAAACTTTTCTTTATTTAGAAAAATGGAAAAAAGTGAGTTTCGAGTGGTGATTAAACACTTATTTTTAAAAGGCTTAACACCGAAAGAGATTAAAGCTGAGTTAGATTAAGTTCATGGCACATCTGCTCCTGTGTTTGCAACTGTTTACAATTGAGTAAATGAGTTTAAACGTGGCCGTACATCCACAAAAGATGAACATCGTTCGGGACGTCCAGTGGAAGTAACTACCCCCGAAATGATTGACAAAATCCACGATATGGTTTTGAGTGATCGACGAATCAAAGTGCGCGAAATAGTTGAGGCCACAAGCATATCGCAAGGTACAGTGTTTTCAATTTTGCATGAAAAATTGGGTGTGAAAAAAATCTCGGCAAGATGGGTGCCGCGTTTGCTCTCAGTGGAGAATAAACGCAATCGTGTGGTCGACTCTGAGGCTGTTTTGGCGCTTTTTCGTCGCAATCCTGACGAGTTTCTGCGTCGATACATAACTGTGGACGAAACATGGATATACCACTACACTCCAGAGACAAAGTAACAGTCAAAACAGTGGGTTTTTGAAGACGAACGGGCTCCGAAGAAGGCGAAGACGGTGAAATCGGCCGGCAAGGTGATGGCCACGGTTTTTTGGGATGCACGCGGAATCATCTACACCGATTACTTGGAAAAAGGACAAACAATAACTGGAGAGTATTATGCGTCGTTATTGCACCGGTTGAGCGAAGAAATCAAGAAAAAACGTCCTCATTTGAAAAAGAAAAAGATCCTCTTCTATCAAGACAATGCACGGGTGCACACCTGCGCAGTTTCGATGGTCAAGATTATGGAATTAAAGTTCGAATTATTACAACATCCACCGTATTCAGCCCCCAGTGACTTTTTTTATTTCCAAACTTGAAAAAATGACTCGGCGGACAACGGTTCACGTCGAACGAGGAGGTCATCACCTAAACAGATGCCTATTTTGAGGATTTTCCGAAATCCTACTTTTTGGACGGCTTAAAAAAGTTGGAGAAACGCTTGGAAAAGTGTATAGAGCTAAAAGGAGATTATGTTGAAAAATAAAAAATATCTACCCAAAATAATTTATTTTTCTATCTTTTTCTAAGGACTTATTGAACGACCCTCGTAATATATCTATCATAACAAATTTTCGAATATTTCGCCCCGTACTTCGATACATTTGTCACATCTTGTGAAAACGTGGCAGATTGCGCGCCGCAGGGCATCTTCATTTGGGCCCCTAATTTGGTCAACAGCGGCTGTTACATGTGCAATAAGTTCATCCCGTATATTCACTTTAGTTTTATACACCTCGCACTTTAACCAATCCCACAAGCAAAAATCCAGAGGAGTTAGGTCGGATGATCTTGGTGGCCACTGCACTGTTCCACCGCGACTGATCCAACGATGTGGAAACACTGCATTTAAGTGTGCTCTCACAAGATGTTATGAGGAGGTGCTCCGTCGTGCTGAAAATACATTGTTCTTCGTGTAGCCAGGGAAATATCTTCTAGTTGGAAGCATATTTTGTAAAAAGCCGAGGTAACTCTGCTCTGTCATACAATTTTGCAAAATAACAGGACCAATCAGCATTCCATCAATCATGCCATACGTTGACGGAGAAACGAACTTAAACATTCTATACAACAATGGCGTTAGGGTTATCTTGCGACCAACGATGGGTGTTACGCGTATTATTTATGCCATTACGCGTAAATGTTGCCTCGTCAATGAAAAATATGACGGGAATCAATTCACGATGATTCTGTAGCCACTGGCAAAACTGCAGACGTGTGGCTCCATCTCCTTCATGGAGATTTTGTACTCGTCGCGGATGAAATGAGTACAGATGTTGGTCATGCAGTATCTGCCAGATACGTGTCCGAGGAACACCAGTACGTGCAGATACTCTTCTTGTACTAGTCGGAGAGCTCCTTTGTACCATTTGTACCATTTGAAGTACATTTTCTTCTTCCTCAACATTTCTCTCAACTCTACGTTCAGATGTGAGCACTGGGAAGTGTGCCATTTTCACGTAAGCTGTTAAACACGTTTGAGAATACTCTTCGGTCTGGAATGCGGCGCATCGGAAAACAGCGATGATATTCTTCAACGGCTGCGGGAGCACTGCCATCACAATACCCATAAACATAAACCATATCTGCGTACTCTACATTAGAAAACACGTGCGGCATGTTTGCAGTGTGTCACAAACAGGAGGACAGATCACCAGGTGTGTTTCGCTAACCTTTCCAACTGATACACAGCCTGCAGCGCTCCGTTACGGTGAAGAATGAAATCCCATTGCCAAATCCTCGCTCCTTTTGAGAACTCTGAGTTCTCGTTCCCAACGTCCGCCCGACCGTGGCCAGTCGCCCAGGAATGAATCGGTCGCCTCCGTGACAGAGCGCAACGTTTTCGGAGGTGCATTGCCACCGTCCTCTGAACGCGGCATATTGCAGAATCTCAATATTGCTGTCGCGACAAAGGATTACGTTCCATTTATTCAAACTTAACCACAAGTTAACAACTTGGCTCGGACCCTTCTGATAAGAATGTTCCAGTCACTCCCGCGCTTGGTCGCAAACATTGGTCCTTCGAGCCGGATCGGAGCTCGAGGTAGTTGACTCGGTGAGTCACAGTCAGTTGATAGAGGCATAGTCTAGTGCTATTCCTTGCGTCCAACGAGTTTATCTCCTTAGCGCACATCATGTCCTCCGTCAAACACCTGCTTTATCAGCAGGCTTATGAGATGCACGACATCGCGCGAGTGCTATCTAATTTCAAAAAACTCAGCGAAGCTAAATGGACGGGTGCTGTGATCCGGCAACGGGTTGCACTCCTGAAAGAGATGTTCGGACGCTCTCGATCTCTTGATATGCAACTTCGTGCCGAAGCCTCCGACGTCCAACAGACAACCCTACCGTATTTCGTCACGGCAGAATTCGAAAAGTGTGAAAGTAATTTTCACGTTGCACTCGACTTTATGGCCGAAACGTTGGAGGCAATCGAACACAGTCCGCACTTAACATTAGTTTGCTGCCAGGCTCCCACGAGCGGGCGAGTTCACCGATAGTTGCTCAGCCGGTGCGACCACATCTACCCCGTCTTATGCTGCCTACTTTTGACGGCGCTTTTTCGAACTGGGAGTCGTTCCGCGATCAATTCCAATCTCTCATTATTGACAACTCTATATTGTCAGACGTCAATCGCCTGTTGTATCTCCGCTCTTCACTCACCGGGGAAGCTGGTCAAGCACTGAGCCATTTAGTTGTCACCGCTGCCAACTTCTCGGTGACGTGGGAGCTGCTTATAGCCCGGTACGAGGATAAACGACATCTAGTCAATACCCACCTCACGACCATTTTTGAGTTACTAGTTCTCACCACGGAAAATCCCAAAGAACTACAGCGATTACGAGATCACGTGTACTCTTCTCTGCAGGCCCTGCAAAATCTCGGTCGACCCGTTTAGCATTGGAACGATACAATCATTTATATACTAACGCAGCGGCTCGACGGGCCGTCAAAGCGTCTGTGGGAAACTAAATTAAGCGAGTCCATGACACGAGGGAATTCCCGACAATTAATCAGTTATTTAAGTTCATTGATGCTCGTACACGCGCGCTTGACGCGTTGGCCTCTGTCGATCCTAGTCTTGCAGCGGTCTCGTCCGTCTTCCGCGGTTCCAAGGGGCATTCCGTTCAGTCTCATACAGCGATTGCGACTGATGCTGAATGTCCGTTATGTCCGATGGCGCATAAACTTTATCAGTGCCCAAAGTTTCACGGGCTTTCCGTGGCGTTACGATAGGAACTCACCACACAAAACGCGCGATGTTTCAACTACCTCTCCGCATCTCACCGTGCACCTGCGTGCCCCAGTGGCTCGCGCTGTCGCGAATGCAAAGCCAAGCATCATACATTGCTGCACCGACCGACCCATGATACGCCAGATTCGGACGCTGTCAGGACTCATAGCTCGACTTACGATGCGCCCAGTCGTTCTCCCGTGGTCTCCCATCTCCTTTCTTCGAAGCAACCTTCGCTCTCCGTGCTACTAGCAATAGCCATCGTGCGGGTTCAGTCGGCTCAAGGGCGCACAGCCCGCGTTCGAACCCTGCTCGATCAGGGATCCAGCGCCATTCATTTCCGAAAATTTAGCGCAGCTGCTCAGACTCCCGTGTCAGAAGCAACACGTCAGCGTGATGGGGATCGGGGACACGCACACCGTGGCCAAACGTATCGCGGGTGTTCAGGTGTTTCCCGCTGACTCGACTGAGCCTTGCTATGAGACCACGGCCATCGTTCTTCCGTCCCTTACAAGATACACGCCCCAGCGACGACATTGTGCTAAACTTTGGCCGCATCTTAAGGATCTCTCGCGTCTCGCCGATCCCGATACGGGTGACGCATCTCCACTTGAATTAATAATCGGCGCCGACCTGTACGGTCGTTTGATTCGCAGCGGCGTCCGACGCGGCCAAGCTGACGAACCCGTCACGCAAAACACCGTCCTGGGTTGGATAATATCAGGTTCTGTATCGGATACTCATCCTACCCCGATTGTCTACAATTTTCATAATCTCGCTGCCGACGACCTCAATCAAACGCTTCGCGCATTCTGGGAGGTTGAATCCATTCCTGCCGCCGGTACTTTGTCGATGACCAGCGCTGTGAGGATCACTTCCGCATGACATCCCGGCGCGACGGCGACGGTCGTTATATCGTTCGATCGGCAATGGCCGTTCGGATCAAAGGGCACACCCTGTGCACTATTGTCGCACACTTCTTTACCGACTTGCTCTAAGCTTTCCTAGGGTAGTTTCTGCACGTAGTAGAGATTCAAACCAACGCAATCTACACTCTGCTGAGTTGACTGTAGTGCCAATACACCCTGCTGGGTTAAGGCTCTATGGTGAGAATCGACTATTTCTCTCTGAGTTAACTTCGTTGCCACGCGCCAGGAACGATCTCGATCGCCTCCGTGTGGCACAGGTGACTCTGTCTTCACGAGTGTCCGTCGAGGACCTTGGCTGTGAGGAACGGCGTTGCCGTCTCCTTGGGGAGTTTGCGGACTCTCTCAATCCAAGTATTCGTCACGAATCTTGGCAATTTCACAAGCGACGCGCTCGCTCCTTTTGAGAACTCTGAGCCCTCGTTCCCAGCGTCCGTCCGACCGTGGCCAATCGCCCAGGAACGAATCGGTCGCCTCCCGCATGACAGAGCGCAGCGTTTTCGGAAGTGCATTGCTACCGTCCTCTGAACGCGGCATATTGCAGAATCTCAATATTGCTGTCGCGACAAAGGATTACGTTCCACTTATTCAAACTTAACCATAAGTTAACGACTCGGCTCCGACCCTTCTGATAAGAGAGTTCCAGTCACTCTCGCGCGTCGTCGCAAACAGTATTTGTAGCGTCAAGTCGACCACAGCCTCAAGATAAAATTTAGACCGGTATTCACAGTCGGATCTTATATTTTAATATAATTATCTTAAGTTTATTTTTAGATGCCGTACGGATTGTTTTATTGGCTAGGAAGTATCTGAGGATTTAAGATGATCTTAAATATGAAACTTATATAAAAATATCGCTCACAATTTATAAAAAATCATATATATATATTGTTTTACATTCAACATTTTTTTTCAGCATTTTATTTAGTACATTTTAATAAATAAAAGTACAATAAATGACAATAAAATGAATCTTTTAACATTTCTATATATTTTAGAATTTATAATTTCTAATTATTTAAATATTTATATATTTAAATATTTAAATATTTATATATTTAAATATTTAAATATTTATATATTTAAATATTTAAATATTTATATATTTAAATATTTAAATATTTAAATATTTTATCTTATATAATTCGTTATTGGATATCTTGGTACACACTATACACTCAACCATTTTGCTATAAAATATTAATTTTCATAATTTATATGCACCTAATCTCTTAGTCGCAACATTTCACAGACATGTGTCTGTGTGTGAAGTGGCAGAAACTAATCTGACGGAAAGCAATCTCCCTTGCCTGCATGTCTGAGTTGACATCCCTCTCACTCAAATAATGCTTTTAGATTCCGTCCCTCTATTCCTTAGACCATGGTGGCTATGCTACTAGTTCATTATTTCTTTCTATTTTTTTAAATGAATCTTTCATGCAAAAAACGATGTATTCGTTAGTTATGCGATAGTGTATCATTATGTATCATTATTCAGTTTTATGTGAAAATTAATATTTTTAACCAAAGCCGATAAATCATTATACAAAAATTGAAAATATTTTTGCCGATTCAGATTAAAATATTAAAAACAAAAAGTGAAAAATATAGAGGTCCTACCAATATCCATTAAGAATTCCGAATTAGATATTTAAGCTCCATTAGATTGATATGATTGATATTCGGTGATATAACCCACCGAAATTATCGAGGATTTTTTTTCCAAATAATAATAACAATTATGTCCGTATTGTGAAATGCTGCTTTATCATTAAACAAGACATATCTACAAAAGTTTGTTATTCCATAACATTTCTTGTGATCACCTGCAATATCCGATTCTACTTATTATGTCATTATCAGACAGTGCTTGTGTGAGAGTCACATAGTAAGAGTGAAAATTTGAAGATTGTAGAAACTTGGAAGTTATGCCTCTTGGATGGTTTATAACTCATTTCTATACACTTTCTATTTGTCGAATGCTCATATGTGGTTCATAGCAATCATTGAAAAATGACATGAAGAAATAATATAAGCATGTCAAAGATATTTGAAGGAGAATTTGCTACTAAGTTCTATTCAGCATTTTATCTTTCAGCTACAATGTTGTATTGATATTGAGGGAGACATTTTTTACGAGCATTTATTAAATTCTTAATTTTTATTTATTTTGAGCTTATTTTTTCTAATAACACGATAAGCATCTCGACGCGAGAAACGAGGAGACTCATGTAACCCCAATGAGAGGTGAGGGAACACATAGAACAAACACTTTAACATGTTCACTGTCGGTCACGCGATATCGCGTGTTGCGGTCCCTCACCAAACGGCCGTTTATGCGATTGTTTTTTATTATGAGTGACAAACCAGGACCCTCGAAAAGACTCAGTTCAATGCCAGTTCAATCGTGCAAAAAAACGACTAAAAATAAATAAAAGAAAAAATAACTTTGGCCACCACACGAAATTCAAATTTTCAGTCCGACAGTGAACGTGTTAATAGAATTTGATACTCGATATATTCATGCCGTGAATTCTGGGTAAAGCAAATATTGAACACACACCACACACACGCACACACACGCGCGCACGCACGCACACGCATGCACACACACGCACACATACGCACACAGGCACACGGACACACACACACACACACACACGCAGACACACACACACACACGCACGCAGACACACACATACACACGCACGCAGCACACACATACACACACACACACGCACGCACGTAGCACACACACACACACACACACACACACACACACATTTATAAATAACAATACAATGCACCCATTATTAATTAAAAATGGCGTTATATTTTCTTCTTAATCATAAACAATTTTTGTTTAAAACACTTTTATAAAACGATGCAAAAGCGCATCATTTAAAATAAGATAACCACGTGAAACACTCGTAATTTTTAAGGAAGAGTGTTATTATCACAAGTTATTGGAAAAGTTTTGAGCATCGTTACAATAATATATATTTGCAAATTGAAAATTCTATTTGAGAAAACATTGATGACTTTGACCCAACCTTGTAAAGGTTACTTAAGGTCAAGTCTATATTTTAATAATGTTTCCTTCCAAACCACAGACTTCTTTCTGCAACTTTTATCTGAAAAAAATTGTCTATGACGAGTTACAAAAGAGATATTAAAATACATTATTTAAAATGGGACGCTCTCTGTATATGTGTATATGTGTGCGTGCGTGTATGTATATGTGTATGTAAATTATCTTTGTATTATTTACATATATTATATTAATTAAATGACACTCTCTCCCTCTTTCTCATTTTAACATACATATTAACAAAATATAAAAATTAATATTAATCTTATCTACTTTAGTGTTACTATTATTGTAATATTAATTTTACCAACATATAGTGTTTAATAATGCATATTCGAATTTTCTCACTATACTCACGAATACTCACTACGACCACCTTTTTATTTATCAGTGAAAAAATGCATATTCAAAATTCCTATAAAATAAGCTTAAATATAAAATAAGTTTACAAAGTAATACGTGTAATAGATTGAACAGATCTATAAAATAGTGTAAGTCTGTAAAAAAGAGTCTGTGGTAAATGGATAGAAGTTTTAATTCCAAAATCTCTGGAATAGTATTTATCTTTTTTTCATAAAATCTTTTTTTGTATTTAAGAAGCATATTTTTAAATAGAACCTGTATCTGAATTTTGGGGAAATTGGACAAACAATAAAAGAACTGATGGATGAGTTCCAAAAGAAAGCAAAGAAGCACCAAAAAGTTGAAAGTATAGCCGATATGAAACACTTTGTAGAAACATATCCACTCTTTAAGAAACTTTCTGGTACTGTATCAAAACATGTTACAGTAGTTGGAGAGCTTTCATCCGTTGTTGAAAAGCATAATTTGTTAGAAGTATCTGAATTGGAGCAAGAACTGAGTTGCCAAGCTGATCATTCATCACAGGTATCTTCTTATTTTATGACATATTATTTGTGTACATTTACATATGTTTTAGATATTTGTTAATAACTATTTCTTTTATAGTTACAGAAAATAAAAACGCTTATCAATAATCAAAAAGTACGAGATATTGATACTGTTAGACTTGTGATGCTCTATGCACTTCATTATGAAAAACATGCAAACAATGATATTAATGGTTTGATAGAATTACTTAAGAAAAGAAGTGTTTCGGACAAATATATCAAGGTAATTGTGATAATTATTATTTTATAGAATAGTTAATTAAAAGATTGCCATTTGCACTCTTCAATATATAGAATGATTCACACACTTTGAATGAATTTTGAATCTCTTATTACTAATTATAGAAAATTAATGATAAAAGATAAGATAAGGTTGAAGATAGGTGTTCATAATATTTCATTTATTATGATATACAGGATGTCCCATTTTAATAAGCCAAGCAAAAATCTCGAAAAATATTAAAGATATTAAAAAATGTTTCAGACAAAAGTTGTATGGTTTCAAGGGAAACATAAAACAACTATATCATTTTGTTTATAGATGGCGCCATTTTCGAGATATTCACTGATCATTACTTTTTATGCAAAATACAAATACCAATTTTTTATTATATCATTTTCTACCAATTAATTTGAACAACTTTTGTCTGAAACATTTTTTTATTTGCCTAATATTTTTTAAGATATTTAAGGAAAACTTAATAACTTTTTCAACATTTAATTTACGATACCTCGCTAACTATTTGTTGAAAGAAAAAATGAGACTAGACTTTTTTATTCTATTTCAAGAATATATTGTTACAATAGAGTCCTGACTTTTATTAATTTGATGATTTTGAAATTTTCAAAGATCGATAAGTTAACAAAAGTTAGGGCACTATTGTAACAATATTGTTACGCGTGTCCGTCTCGCGCGTACCGGGTCCGCGAAATGAACCAACACAAGATTAGAGGAAAAGAAGAACTCCGCTTTACTTCCAATATGTACAGACTCACGAAAATCGTCTCGTCTTAACAATATTAAAAAGAAACGTCTAAGTCACGTCTGCTTGCGGCGACGGCTCATGACAGACTCTGCTGCTGTTGTTTTTCAACAAACTCCCGTTGTCCAGACAAACATCCTTCAACTGTCAAAATCCATATGCCTAAGGCTCGCGGACAACGGACGCTGCCACACTCCTTGTAGCTCGTATACACCAATATATTTTTGAGACTAAATAGAGTAACAAAGTCTTGTATTATTTGTTTTTCCGACAAATAGTAAAACATCGTAAGTTAAATGTCGAAAAAGTTACCGAGTATTCCTTAAAATATATTAAAAAATATTAGGTAAATAAAAAAATGTTTCAGACAAAAGTTGTTCAAATTAATAGAAATTAGTAGATCAATTTCAATGGTAGAAATAGAATCAATTGATAGAAAAAGATGTTATAATAGAAAAATTAGAGTTTCCATTTAAGGAAAATAATGATCAGTGAATCAGTCTTGAAAGTGGCGTCATCTGTAAACAAAATGAAATAGTTGTTTTATGTCTCCCTTGAAACTATACAACTTTCGTCTGAAACGTTTCTTATAAGGAGAGTGTCACAACTGTCCCTCACCGATTTGAATGGGCTTCGGATATGTTGTAGAGCATCAAAAACTAAGGCTATTATATATTTTTTTATATCGGCTTCGGAACGTGTTTAGGGGATGAAACCATCTCTTGAAAAAAATAGGCGTTATCGTTTTTATCAAATATTTTCTAAATTATGAGTCATATGAAAAAAAATTTCAGACAAAAGTTTTGCAATATTTTATGCTCTTTATAACTATGTGCTCAGTTGTTTAAAATTTCAAATGTTGAACTACTCCCCTCTCTCCTCTCGTTACTCTGGCAAAATTTTTAAGTTTTTGTAAGGACAAAAATTGTAGAGCATTAAATACCAAATCCATCCATATATAATATTAGAAAATGGTATTTAATATTTTGGACGAAACGCAATGAGAAATCTTCATCGTATATGTGCCGCTCTGCCCGAGTAGATAGATACTGTAGGTAGATAGATACGCTGTTATATTTTTCTACAATTGCACTATGCTTCACGACTGCTTGTGCATATTTTCTTATGCTACAATTAATCGTAATGATATGATATACAATATTACACGAAATAAAAATGCTTGATGAAAACGTGAACAATAGAATAATTTACATATATAACAGTAGCAAATGTGTGTGCAGCATCGCTATTTGTACAAAAGCTCCAAATGTATATTTTCTTCATTTAATGTGTAAAATTTATGTTCACTACAATCTGAAAGGTATGTCGATTAAGGATAATTAAAATGATTAAAATATATTTCATGCAATGCACGTGAAATAATGAAACAATTATCATCAGCCTAATTAGAAAACCTCCTAACTTCAATGTTTGATAAAATTAAGATACTCATTTTGTTCGATTTATTTCGTCGACTTTGATCGAATAAAATGAGTCTCAATTTTGCCAAAAATTGGAATTAAGAGGTTTTCTAACTAGGCCAACGTTATGTTCCCTCTGCAAGCGTGTAGTGTGACAATACAATATATTTTATTAATTGCTGAATGAAACATAACGAAGGGCTTAACAAAAATTATGGAGTAATAATTTATAGGATAGAGAGGAACAATACAATAAATTATAGAAGAATAACACGTTATAATATATATTTCACAATAGTAATAAACAAATCAATATAGTATTTGCATATAAATGAAAAATAAATGTTACATTTATGGCACATGTTCGTTGCAAAGGTGGTGATCATGGAAAATATGTGATACAAAGTGATTTTTTGCACCAAGAGCAAATAATTATGTCAGTTTCGCCACAAATATCGCATTTTATTTTAGAATCATTTTGGAAACAAAACTCAACCGGTATTTCGAATTCGCATAGCCTACTCTGTAAATATCCACATTTAAACCACGCATATTTAAATAAATTGTGAAATCTGGGTGACTAGAATTGATGCTGCGTTAATGACTGCAGTTTTAAAATATTGTTTCTAACATGAAGATCAATTGCAAGGTCTAATAGCATTACAATATCAGAAAAATGTTTAATAAAATTTTTCCATAATCGAAAGCCATATACATCTAATGGTTGTATTTTTCCCGTTGTATCAGCCGGAATGGTTAGGAAAACAATACCTGATGCAAAATCCGATCTAGTTTCCTGAATTACATTGGGATAATGTTCACTCGATGAATCTAATAATAATACAGATTGTGGCCCGACATTCGGAAAAAATATTTCTCTCAACCAGGTTTTCATATAATCTAATGTCATTTTACCTGATTTGGAAGCCATTACAAAAATATTAGGAGCATTGAATAAATTTTCCTGTACTCGTGGACCGAACGTTCCTGTTAGTTCTTTTAATACAATTAACAGAGGCGACAATAATCTACTATCAGCGGAAATAGTTGGCTGTATGGTATAACTATGCGTGGTTGCTGATACAGATTGCACTACGGATTCTATTTTCTTTGTACCTTTTTGTGCTAAGGTACGACCAGTGTGAAGTTCTAATTGGAACCCACTCTGATCTGAATTGTAGATATTTTCCACCCCGTATCGATTAATATTGGGTCTGGGAAAAAGTTCGTGGCGTTTTTTAATAAAATTCAACTGGTTTTCTTATAGTGTAAAAATGAATTTATTTAAACCAAATATGCTCCATTAATATCGACAATGTTTCGCCATTTTTCGGGTAGAGCCATGATGCCATCGATGAAGAACTTCTGGTTTCTGGTTGAAAAACTGAATCAAGTGGTTTTCACAGGCTTCTTTTGAAACCAGCTTAATTCCATTGAGAGAGTTCTGCAGAGATCGGAACAAGTGATAGTCAGAGGGTGCTATGTCTGGACTATACGGTGGATGCATCAAAATTTCCCAATCAAGCTCTCGCAATTTTTGACGGGTCATCAAAGAAGTGTGTGGTCGGGCGTTGTCATGATGGAAGACAACACCTTTCCTATTATTCAATTCGGGCCGTTTTCTTTCAATTGCCTGGCGTAATCTCTCTAGTTGTCCACAGTAGAGTTGAGAATCAATCGTCTGACCAACTGGAAGTAGCTCATGGTGGACGATTCCCTTCCAGTCCCACCACACACACAGCATCACCTTTTTCGGCGCCAATCCTGGCTTCGCGAACGCTTGTGACAGCTCACCATCCCTTGTCCACGATCTTCGGACGCTTCCAATTGTCGTACGTGATCCATTTTCCATCACCGGTTATGACACGTTTCAGAAATGGCTCGATTTCATTGCGTTTTAGCAGCGCATCGCAGATGTTAATTCGGTCTATCATGTTTTTCGCGCTCAACTCATGAGGAACCCATACATCGAGCTTCTTTTTGTAGCCAGCTTTGTGTAAATGGTTTAAAACAGTTTTGTGGTCAATGCCTAGCTCCATACCAATATCGACACTGCTGATATGCTTATCTTGCTGGACTGTTTCAAGAATTTCATCAGCTTTTTCAGTGATTGGACGACCAGAGCGTGACTCATCTTTCACATCAAAATTACCAGAACGAAAGCGAGCGAACCATTTTCGCGCAGCAGATTTTGATGAAGTACCTTCACCGTATACAGCACAAATTTTTTCACAAGCCTGCGCAGTGTTCTTTCCTTTGTCGTAATAATATTGCAAAATGTAGCGCAATTTTTCATTACTTTTCTCCATTTTCAAATGCAAACAACTTTCCAACCACTGCACCAATTTCGATGTTTATACACTCAAAGTAACGCTCGAAGTGTCACCTTTCCAACGAGCGTTTAGGTGTGTCGCTGCGATCTGTGTTTCCTGAGTTATTTGCAATTGACGCCATCTATCGGGAAAAACGCCACGAACTTTTTCCCAGACCCAATATAATATTTGACATTTGTAATAAAATGTATCGCATTTATTTTCTAACTCTGATTTGGATAACAAGGATTTTTTCGTGACAAATTTGGTTATTTTCCTAGACACAATATTATGTTTCTTTTTGAATCTTTGTACCCAGCTAGGTGATGCTATGAATCCGGGCATATTTTCCTTTTCTTGTGGTCCATTAGCCCATCGTACAATGTTAATATCATGAATAATGACTCTTTTTTCAAGTGCTTCAGCGAAACGGTTTAGTGTATATTCAGAAATTGCTTTTAATTTTTCATTTCTGCTACCACCTGCATTGATATAGTTCTTCCATCGTCGTAATTGTCGAATTGATGTAACTTTTTTGTACCTTCGTCTAACTCCTTCAATCGTTCTTGGTCTTATTTTACTGCTCTTGCAGAATTTCATAGCTTTCCTTTCATAGTCACTTGATATTTCTGCTTCAAAACCAGTACAACTAACTTCTTCTGGAAGATAATTCTCATCTTCATCATGCTGCAACAAATCAACTCTTTCCGCCTGTGGGATCTCATTTCATATCATAGAAATCAAATGTTTTCTCCTCTTCTATTAGAATGTCGATTTTATTTTCCATGTCTGTGAGCATATTTACAATCTTCTCCTTCACTTCCATTTCTTCCGAAGTAACCGGAGTTTGTAAAAGGTTACGAGCAGTGAATATTGCGTATAGCAACAGTATAACATTCCATGGGTTAAATGGAATCATTCTACAAAATATTAAAATCTAACTATTATTTAATGCTGCTCCGGTCTTCCGTGTATTATAATATTAATAACTCCACAAAGTGTATAATAATTTAAATAATATAAATATGAAGGATGACAAGCGTAAGACAATAATACAATACAATAAATACTTACATAATTTCACAAAATTATAGTTTATAACACACTTCTTTACACTATGACTCATTAAATGAACTGCCCGTTTTCAAATATTACAGACATTTTTATAGTCTGCATAGTGCGCAATACGTTCAGCTGAGCCAATTATAGTGCGCATAACGATCACATGAATCTGTTTCATGCGAAACGAAAACAAAATTTATTTATAGAAGTAAAGTATAAATAAATTGTTTTTGATGCACTGCGACACAGTTGACTTTGTTTTGTATACACGGCATTATAAATGTTCAGAAATAAATGTACAACTTATAATTATATATAATATATAATTATATTAGGTATACAACTTTGCTTCCGCCGTTTTTTCCGAAATTCGAGGCTTTTATTGTAAAAAACTGGTTATACATTTATGATTCAAAGTATTGTCCATCGCTGGCCATTATTTTCACCCATCTTTTGGGCAGCGTACGAATTCCGCGTTGAAAAAACTGGTCATCTTTTGAAGCGATCCACGAATCGATCTAATTTCTTACTTCATAAGACCGGAAGTGCTGGTCAACCAGGCCGTGTGCCATTGATCGAAACAGGTGATAGTTAGAGGGAGCAATATCTGGAGAATACGGCGGGTGGGATAGGACTTCCCATTTCAACGTTTCCAAGTATGTCTTGACCACTTTCGCAACATGGAGTCGAGCATTGTAAGGCTGCAAAATCACTTGATCGTATCTCTCGTTGTATTGCGGCCGTTTGTCTTTCAATGCTCGGCTCAAACGCATTAATTGCGTTCGATAACGGTCGCCTGTGATTGTTTCAGTCGGTTTTAACAGCTCATAATACGCCGAGCTGCTCTCACCAATACAAATACAGAGCATGACCTTGGAGCCGTGAATATTCGGTTTGACCGTCGACGTGGAAGTATGGCCAGGATATGCCCATGATTTTCTGCGCTTGGGGTTATCGTAATGAACCCATTTTTCGTCCCTAGTCACAATGCGATGCAGAAATCCCTTTCGTCTTTGCCTTTCAAGCAACTGTTCACAAACAAACAAACGCCGTTCAACATCTCTCGATTTCAACTACGGCACCCAATTTCCTTGCTTCTGAATCATTCCCATGTCTTTGAGGCGTTTTGAAATTGCTTGTTGAGTCACTCCCAATGATCGTGCCAATTCTTCTTAACTTTGACACGAGTCTTCATTAAGTAATGCCTCCAATTCTGCATCTTCGAAAACCTTCTCTCTTCCATCGCTATACTGGTCTTCGACGTGAAAATCACCGTTCTTGAAGTGTTGAACCACTCACGACACGTTCTTTCACTAATAGCGGCCTCACCATAAGTATTTGAGAGCATTCGATGAGCCTCAGCCGCAGAGTTCTTCATATTGAAGCAGAAAATTAAAACCTCCCGCAAATGACGAGAATTTGGAAACTGACATTTTCAATCGAGAATAACTTGATGATGCAGACACAAATCGACTAATGTTTCTATGGGGTTATGTTGACAGATGCCCAAGTTTATTGCATGACGTCTATGATCTATCATTTCGATCATTTACCGTTAAAGCCATCTATAGAAAAACGGCGGAAGCAAAGTTGTACACCTAATATATAATTATATATAATATATGTTCGCATATTATTATACATAAAGATATAAAATTATATATAAATTGTCATATATAATTACACATATTTATATATAAGATGATATTTATATATGAGATTATATATATAACCATATATAATTATGTCAAATTAAATATTATTTTATTTAATTATATTTAAACAATTTCCCGAATGATAGGGGAACTTGAGTTATAATGAGACCACGGGGCATAATGAAGTATGGTCGAACATTTTTTACGGAGATGCTGTCATGCAACAATACGTTTTGCCATTATTACTGTTAAATGTCTCTTATCACATACCATTATTAATTGTCATATTATTTTTAGTTGAAAGATGCTACAGACTGTTTAATGCGTTTGCTACGTTCTCCGCATCTCTATTACAATTTGCTACGTATATTTACACAAGTTAAACTATGACAACATTCTTTTTTCGTTTTCGTATGAACATTAACGTTATTAAACCATCTTTTCTCGTCATTTTAATCAAATTCCTGTACAAACACCGATTATGTCTAACGTTTTATATTACATAATCCAAACTTACACATGTCTGGGCATAATGAGATTATACCATTATGTTCTTAAAACATTAAATTATATTATTTTTGATCGTATGCTTGTTTTATTTCATATAATGAATTATATATATATTTTATATATCATATATATTTTATATAATGAATATGAAATATAAAAGCTAGATGCTACCCAGCTGAAAGCTGGAAGTTGGACGCAAGCCAGCTGAAAGCTAGAAACTTGGCGTTTCAAATTTTAGGGGATGATTTTTTTTTTAGCAATTTATTTCTGTCAAATTAATGACCAAATATATTTTCATACGTATTGATTCAATAATTTTTATTAATATTATATAAAACATTTTTTAGTTTAGTTATACGCGCTTTACAATTGTCGTTAAAATTTTACAGGCCTCTAATTATATATATAATTGTCAATCTTAAATTTTATAATATATTATTAAATTATATTATGCGCTAAATAGATGAAATCATATTTGATAACATTTAAGCGATAATATAAAATTCATTAACACACATACATAATAATGTCTTACAATAAACATATTAGTATATCTAGTTAATATTTTTTTAATTTTGTGTTATATTATCAAGATATTCAATGCACTTCATGCATAACGCGCTTGCCCTTTTTTATTCACTTTGACTTTTCTGTAAAATTGCAGTATAAACATAAATTTCACAAATATATGATTCAGGAAACAAACGAGAATAAAAAGACAATTGAGCTAGTACGCTGTTAATCGTGCGTCAATTATTTATTTTTAATAATCATAGTTAAAATCTACAAATATCCATACATATTTTCCAGTCGTAATTTTTCGACTTTTTTCAATAGTAAAATATAAAAATTATAATTCGCGACATTTATGTGATAGTTCATTCGGGAATCGCGGAGACAACATATTGGGCCTGGGAAAAAGTTCGTGGCGTTTTTCCCGATAGATGGCGTCAATTGCAAATAACTCAGGAAACACAGATCGCAGCGACACCCCTAAACGCTCGTTGGAAAAGTGACACTTCGAGCGTTACTTTGAGTGTATAAACATCGAAATTGGTGCAGCGGTTGGAAAGTTGTTTGCATTTGAAAATGGAGAAAAGTAATGAAAAATTGCGCTACATTTTGCAATATTATTACGACAAAGGGAAGAACACTGCGCAGGCTTGTGAAAAAATTTGTGCTGTGTACGGTGAAGGTACTTCATCAAAATCTGCTGCGCGGAAATGGTTCGCTCGCTTTCGTTCTGGTAATTTTGATGTGAAAGATGAGTCACGCTCTGGTCGTCCAATTACTGAAAAAGCTGATGAAATTCTTGAAACAGTCCAGCAAGATAAGCATATCAGCAGTGTCGATATTAGTATGGAGCTAGGCATTGACCACAAAACTGTTTTAAACCATTTACACAAAGCTGGCTACAAAAAGAAGCTCGATGTATGGGTTCCTCATGAGTTGAGCGCGAAAAACATGATAGACCGAATTAACATCTGCGATGCGCTGCTAAAACGCAATGAAATCGAGCCATTTCTGAAACGTGTCATAACCGGTGATGAAAAATGGATCACGTACGACAATTGGAAGCGTCCGAAGATCGTGGACAAGGGATGGTGAGCTGTCACAAGCGTTCGCGAAGCCAGGATTGGCGCCGAAAAAGGTGATGCTGTGTGTGTGGTGGGACTGGAAGGGAATCGTCCACCATGAGCTACTTCCAGTTGGTCAGACGATTGATTCTCAACTCTACTGTGGACAACTAGAGAGATTACGCCAGGCAATTGAAAGAAAACGGCCCGAATTGAATAATAGGAAAGGTGTTGTCTTCCATCATAACAACGCCCGACCACACACTTCTTTGATGACCCGTCAAAAATTGCAAGAGCTTGGTTGGGAAATTTTGATGCATCCACCGTATAGTCCAGACATAACACCCTCTGACTATCACTTGTTCCGATCTCTGCAGAACTCTCTCAATGGAATTAAGCTGGTTTCAAAAGAAGCCTGTGAAAACCACTTGATTCAGTTTTTCAACCAGAAACCACAGAAGTTCTTCATCGATGGCATCATGGCTCTACCCGAAAAATGGCGAAACATTGTCGATATTAATGGAGCATATTTGGTTTAAATAAATTCATTTTCACACTATAAGAAAACCAGTTGAATTTTACTAAAAAACGCCACGAACTTTTTCCCAGACTCAATATTTTATGATTGTATCGCGCATATATGTAAGTTTGTGTTATTGTGTTATTGGAACTTGTCTGTGTAGAGTCTTATTTGTAACCTTGAAGCCTTATTTGTAACAATGAAGGATTTATAAAATATTCCGTCAGCGAATCCGGTCAACGAGAGTTTTCATGACTAGATAAACGTTACTCACTAACAGTAAATGCCGAAACCCCGCGATTTGCAAGTATTATGTGTGAAAAGTCAAACCCCTACAGCGCCCAATGGCCTCGATCACAAACGTGATTCACCCGTAGGTTAAACAAAAATAAGGAGCAACGCAGATTCGCCGAGAAAAACAACTTCAACAAAGTAATCGTTCACCAACTGAATCAAACACAGACAATCACAATGAAATCGAGTACGTGGTTCAATAATAAACAATAACCATTATTGGCATGCGATAAGAGATATAATAAATTGTGATTAGTTGACTCAGTTTTGTTTGAGCGCGCGTCAAAGATGGACACTAGCAAAGAGAAAATACGCTATATTTTACAGTTTTTCTTCGATAAAGGCGAAAACGCAAGCCAGGCGGCTGAAAATGTGAATAGTGTTTATGGTCCTGATATTGTAACAGCCAATCACGCGCAATTTTGGTTTCGTCGATTCCGTTCCGGTAATTTCGATGTCAAAGATGCACCACGCACTGGAAGGCCAATTGTCGAAAATATCGATAAAATTATGGACATTGTCGAGTCCGACCGTCATGTAAGCACTGTTTCGATTGCCCAAGAGCTAAAGATTGCACAAAAAACCGTTTGGAACCATTTGAATAAGGCTGGATACAAAAAGAAGCTCGATGTATGGGTGCCACACGAGTTAACGCAAAAAAACTTCATGGACCGAATTTCCATCTGCGAATCGCTGCTGAATCGCAACAAAATCGACCCGTTTCTGAAGCGGTTGGTCACTGGTGATGAAAAGTGGATCACTTACGACAACGTCAAGCGAAAACGGTCGTGGTCGAATCGCGGTGAGCCGGCGGAAACGGTGGCCAAGCCAGGATTGACGGCCAGGAAGGTTTTGCTGTGTATTTGGTGGGATTGGCAGGGAATTATCTACTATGAGCTGCTCCCCTACGGCAAAACTCTTAACTCGGAACTGTATTGTCAACAATTAGACCGTCTGAAGGAAGCAATCGCCCAGAAGCGGCCAGCTTTGGCCAATAGAAGAGGAATTGTGTTCCATCAGGACAACGCCAGGCCACACACATCGATAGTGACTCGCCAGAAGCTCCGAGAGCTTGGTTGGGAGGTTCTTATGCATCCACCTTATAGTCCGGACTTGGCACCAAGTGATTACCATGTGTTCCTGTCCATGGCGAACAATTTTTCTGGTGAAAAATTCGCTTCAAGAGAAGCTTGTGAAAATCGACTGTCTCAATTTTTTGCCAATAGGGACGAGGGCTTCTATGAAAGAGGCATAATTAAATTACCTTCAAAATGGCAACAAGTTATCGAACAAAACGGCGCATATTTGATTTAGATCGGATCATTCTAATTATGGTAATTAAAACCTTCAATTTCATGCAAAAATAATGGATTTCTTTTTACTACACCTGATATATCTCGAAAATTCTGTTTGTAAACAAGATGGTACATTATAATCTATCGAGTATTTTGATGATGGATAGATAATACAGAAAATATTTGAAATTTCTGTACAAATAGCGCGCCGCACACGCATTTGCTACGTTGTTATATATGCGATTTATCTCTGCTCACATGTTTATTTTGTGTAAAGATTGTGATAATAATTTTCTATACGCTAACTTTCATGAAGTTGCATGTGAAACATTATATGACAACGTTCATGACAACGTTCATGATTTTGAATTGTTAGTGTTATTGTTTTTGTCGAAATCATGAAGGTTGCCATGTAGAGCTCCCTGCACAACTTCACAAGTTAACATATATTAGGTGTACAAATGAATAATCCAAATTGTTTTAAGCAGTTATGAAATCAATTTTAAATTGAATAGATTTTCCTGCTCTTTTGTGATTATGCAATTTTGACATATAGCTATTAAAAAGAACATATAGTTTGGCGAAAGGCCCAACATAACCTTCAAATGTATTCAGTTCAGTACAGTCGAAAATGGCAACAGATAAGGTGCATATCCGACACTGCATTCTTTACGAATTCCACCAAGGAAAAAATGCTGCAAGAGCGTGCGAATCGATTTGTTCCTTTCTCGGCGAAGGTGTTATATCGTACGATGTGTGCGCATTTTGGTTTAAGCGGTTTAAAAGTAGTAATTTCAGTCTAATCGACAAACAACGCCCTGGAGGCCCTCCGAAGTGCGATAATTATGATTTGGAACAACTGCTCGCTGAGAATTCGGCACAAATACAAAAAGAGCTTACAGAACAGTTGGGAGTAACGCAGCAAACGATTTCCAAACGCCTACATGAGGTGGGAAAGATCCAGAAAGAAGGAAAATGGGTTCCGCATGAACTCACTGAAACCAACAAAAATCAACGGTTAGTGGCGAGTGTGTCTTTCTCTTCTCAATAAGCAGCGTCGAAAGTCTTTCTTGTGGAAAATCGTTACGGGCGATGAAAAATGAGTAGTATGGAGGTATGGCCAGATAAAACATTCCCCCTCCACTCGACCCTCCCGCGCCACTAGACCACGCCCACCGGCGCCGGAGGGTCGAGTGGAGGGAGAATGTTTAGAGTGGCCATACCTACCCTCAAGGCTGAAAATGGCGGAAATTTGAATCACCGGAATCAAAATTAGCGTAATCTAAATATTAAATTTTTATTATTCATATTAAGCGTTATTAGTGATTTTAGCTCTTGGTCAGCTGGTTAATTTGCATATTACTTTTGGAAAAATCTCCTTGGCACTCTGCGAGGTTCGAACCCGGGACCTCAAGCTCTCGCGTCAAACGTCTTACTATTACTACTCTACTGCTACTCTTTGGTAGAGACTGGTTTTAGGACGTACACGTAGAACGGAGAGAGTGCGCGTGTGTGTGTGTCCCGGTTAGTGGGAAGTCTCTGGAAAAATCCTGTAAGGCCCTGACCGGATTCGAACCTGGGTCCGCTGGCTCTCGAGCCTTATGCCCTGCGCTACTGCTATACCCTGATGGAAACTAGCTATATTGTATACATACGAAGAGTATCGACGTCACGCGTGAAAAATTTGGTCATTTCTAGAACCTACGAGACTCGAGACCCCACCATGAGACCCCGGCTCTCGACCCTCGTGAGCGTGTGCGAGCATGTTCGTGCAGGTAGGGATCATTTCGAAGACAGAAACTACCCGGCGATTGTTGGAAGACGATACCTCTGGTCTATGTCTACCCCCGAATATTTTTACCTGTACGGGTCCCCTCGCTTTCGAACTCGAAAAGTTTACAATGGGATTTGTTACCTCGAACTGGAAATCACAGGGAAGAGAGAAGAGGCGAAGGGAGAGGAATGCACAATATTTTTCATAGAATTCATTCACATTTTATTTTTCATGATTAAGATGAGACATTTATTAAAATTGCTCGTACAATTTTATTTAAATAAATCGAGGTAATATTCTTGAAATATAATGTGGAAATAAGTATCTAGAAACGTTAAATCTTTTAATTGCCGACGTACGTTTTGCTAGATTTCCTGATAGTTTGCGAAGAACGTCTGTTTCACGATGTTTTCGTCTAAGTTTTTCTTGGGAAGCCTGAGTTCTATCTCCGTTACGAGAAACAGGGCGCAATCGTTTACAAGTTTTGCAAACGTTTGCAGTTGTTCACATCGAGCGTCAATACATTTTGTTATAAGTTCTAGCCCGTCAAAAGATGTTACCTGCATCACGATGTTTACCGTGTAGACTTTTCATTTCTTCGTCAGGGGCTGCTGTCCCTGGGACGAATCGGTAGGCATCCTCTTCGATGCGGTGTTCACCTCGGCTGTTTTCGTATTTTCAGTCACCATGATCGCCCTTGCCCCATACGCCGTGGTAAAGGTGATGGTCACATCGTTGATATGGACGGGCTCCGGCACGGCCCTGGTTACAGAGTGCAAGTAATCGCCTATGTGTTTCATGTATTCCTTAAACTTTTCCCATGTGGCGAAGTCGAACTGGATCCCTGTAGAGGTATTGCCGGATAGTTTTATTGTAGGTTCGAACATTGTCCCGTCGTTTGATGCCCGCAATCCGATTTGCATCCTCTTGGTATCCAAAGTGTTGAGTGGACAAGTAGTGGAGAGAAGCAGCTCTCATAGCGAGCCTTCCTAGAGTCACCATACGCGATCTTCTTAAATTCAGCGTTTGCATTAGTATTCGCCATTATGTTTCTCACAAAAACTTATTATCCCACAGGTGAAAACACGAGAACTAATATACTTCGTCGCACGAAACGGGTACTAAGGCTGAAGGAGCTCAAATGGTTTGAGCTCAGCCCAATGGGCTTCTTATAGGAAAAAGAAAAGGGGAGGGGTAGTTCTGCGAGCATACAACAAATAAATTTATTTCTTAATATTTGTTAAATGATTTAGCCTAGAACGTTCTAGAATTTCTCAGAACGGAGTGTACGTGTTCCTACAGGTTTTATGATGTCGTGGGAGCAGGCGTTATATTTGTTGAAACAGTGGATGGGAAAATAAATTTTATAGTCTGCGAAAATTTCCAATCGGGCTCTATTGTAATCAAAATCGATTATATCGTCCATCCTTACATCTAAATTTATGTTTAGATAAAGACATTTCTACAAATCATTTGTGTAGGCCGCAAAGGAATAGCGCCGAGCGCGCATTTTTTCACGTCTGAGAATTTATAAAACGAGAAGAAAGAAGGTTTATTCTTTTGCGGCAGCGATAAGGTTTATTCTTTTGTGACTGAACGGAATGCACGAACCCTGCAGATTCCGACGAGTTTTATGTTATCGCGGTAATGGACATTATATTTGCCGAATCAGCGGATGAGAAAATGCCCTTTACATCTCTTTTGAGAACCGGAGTCCTATCCTAGTCAAACTGATTATATTTTCTTCCACGCATCTAAATTTAGATAAACAGACAATTCTACAAAACGTTTTTCATATAGGGCCTAAGGGAACCGCACGGAACTCGCATTTTTCACGTCTGAGAATGTGAGATATAGATATGAGAAGAAAAAGGTTTATTCTTTTATAGCAGGAATAATGTGATCCTTTAACAGATGCAAAATACTGCGATAAAACTAGGCGAGTATATTGCTGAAAAGTGTTGGTATAGTTAGTCCCGCCTTATTTTCACAGGCATTCGTGGCGGTTTCCCAAAAATTTTGGAAGATTCGTGTTATACAGGGTGTCCCATTTAACCTGACAAATCGTAATATCTGGGAAACTACATGTCGGATCAAAAAAAGTGGGTAATGAAATTTGTTCATCCCGAAGGGGGACATCCAATGATATCAAACTCGATCTCCCACCCCACTCCCGGGGGTGGGGGTGGGGGGCAACTTTGAAATCTTAAATGGGAACCCCCATTTTTTATTGCAGATTCGGATTCTACGCCACAAAATACGTAAGTTTCATTCGAAACTTTTTTTTTTATTCGTAATAGATGGCGCTGTAATCGCAAAAAATTAGATTTTCTGCAATTCTCCAGAAATGATCATTGGATTGAAAAATAAAGAAATACCTGTTCAATATTTTTAAAAATATTTTTAAAAAACAACAGTTATTCCCCCCATCCCCTCGGGGTAGGGTGGGTGGTAACGTTCAAATCTCAAATGACAACCCACATTTTTCATTGCAGAATTAGATTTTACGTGACGTTTTTATGGAAACAATTTTTTTCATTCGTGATAGATAACGTTGAATTTTTCCGAGAAACTACTTTTAGCGTTACCCAGGAACAACGACGAGGACGTAGTAGCTTTCTGTTCCCTTCGGGGTGCTTGTTTTAGGGGGGAATAACTGTTATTATGTTTTTTAAAAATATTTTTAAAAATATTGAACAGGTATTTCTTTATTTTTCAATCCAATGATCATTTCTGGAGAATTGCAGAAAATCTAATTTTTTGCGATTACAGCGCCATCTATTACGAATAAAAAAAAAAGTTTCGAATGAAACTTACGTATTTTGTGGCGTAGAATCCGAATCTGAAATAAAAAATGGGGGTTCCCATTTAAGATTTCAAAGTTACCCCCCACCCCCACCCCCGGGAGTGGGGTGGAAGATCGAGTTTGATATCATTGGATGTCCCCCTTCGAGATGAACAAATTTCATTACCCACTTTTTTTGATCCGACATGTAGTTTTCCAGATTTTACGATTTGTCAGGCGCTTGTTCCCTCTGCAACTACAAACGTCGTAATAGCGGCCTACACGACGGCACAGGCACGCTTGAAATTGTACGTTTATTTAGAAAAATTAGATCGTAGAGTATTATATTATGATACTGATTCATGTATATGTTTGAGCACCGGTGACCCCAATGAGCACGAGCAGCGTACGGGTAATTTTTTGGGTGATATGACGGATGAACTCGAAAGTTATGGTCGAGGTAGCTACCTAGAATCCTTTGTATCCGGAGGCCCAAAATTTTATGCCTATCGTTCGCACTCCATAAGGTAAAATCCATGAAGTTTGCAAAGTAAAGGGAATAACCCTGAACTTAGAGACTTCGAAATATATTAATTTTAGTAGTATAAAAAATTTATTAGTCACCAATAAAATACCTATCGATGAGAACGAGGAAGAGAAGGAGGATGCGAGGAAAACTTCGATAAATCTACGTTTTAGAGCGATTCGTCGTACAGCGTTTTACGACATTGTAACGAGAGACGAGAGCAAGTCATGCGTGCCGGTGCTCCTAAAACGTAGATTCGACGACCCAGGTCACTCTGTGCCATACGGTTACGTAGTGGCGTAAGAATAGTAGAGCGTGTTTTTTCTCCTCCAATCTAAACACTTATTTGTAAAGTAAGAAAAATATAAATATAGACATTTCCCCAAAAGCGACCACCCTGTATATTGCGTATGCACTAGTTCCATAAGAAACTTTTGCGCAAACTGTATATATATATTCTATTAAAATAAAGCTTTTGTAAAATAAAGAAAAAATAAGTTCTTTTACAAATATATATGTATTTCTATCCTTATATATGACTCCTGAATCATAATAAATCTTAGCAAATTATAGCGTTAGAAGCAGTTTCTTTCACCCACAAGCGTTCGCTCGTACGAGCTCATTGAACGATTATTAGCTCGCAGTTTCATGCTGGAAAGCTAATATCATTAGCGGCGCTAAAATAAGCTATTCCCGCGCCCGCGAGCGCCACATGAAAAAGCTTATTCGACGTGGCGCTTCCGCGGATATGAGCTAGCGGGACCGCGCGGCCGCCGCGGAAGGTTCCCCGGCGTTAGTTATAAGCTCATCGCCGTTTCTCTTTTTTTCAGCATTTATGTAGCTTCACTAGGTAACCGAATCAGTCATTTAGCAAAATGGACGCGCACTGGAAACATCCTTGGACATCGATCGTTTGCGGCTCTACGGGATGTGGGAAAACAGTTTTCGTAAAGACTTTTCTTCGCTATTTATCCGCGATGGCGGATACACGTTTCGACAGGATCCTATTTTATTATGCCGAGTGGCAAGAGGCTTACCGCCAACTACAGCATGAAGCGGCAAAATCGGGACGACCCGTGATTGAATTTCGAGAAGGCTTACCGCGTCCGGATGATTATTCAAATGATCTGCTTGTCGCGAAAATGGTGATAATAGACGATCTCATGAGGGAATCGTCATCGTGCAAAGTAATCGTCGATTCACATCTGTTCACGAAGTGTAGTCATCACAAAAACCTCAGTATTATACTCATTTCGCAAAATCTATTTCATCAAGGACACGGACAACGAGATATTTCTCTCAACGCGAATTACATCGTGGTGTTCAAAAACCTTCGCGATCGTGCTCAGATTCGTCACTTGGCCTAGCAGGTATATCCGGAAGATTCAAAGTTTTTGGAAGAAGCTTACTATGACGCTACATCGTTTCCACATGGGTATTTGTTGCTCGATCTGAAACAATCTACCCCGGATGAGTATCGGTTTCGTACATGCATCTTCCCCACTGATACTACGCATTATGTTTACGTTCGGCGTGGATCCACCAGAACTTACGTATAAAACCCATGCATACGATCATTCTGCAACAGTCTTATCGTCCATTACCATTACTATCGTATCACTACCATTACTATCGTAATGGTAGTGAGTGGGGGGAGCAGAGCGAATGCGAAAAAAGGCGATAGAACCGCAAACGCAGCAAAACGGTCCATCGAGAAAAACATCTCTCTTTTGAAGGCGTTGTGCTACTTGACAGAGAAACAACGTGCTGCCTTTCTGCGGGAAGCTGATCGTGATTTCATCAGATGTATTTGCGAATGCGCCTTCAACACGCTCAAAGGTAACATACCGTTCGTCAGAAGAGAAAAAAATCGCCTATCGCGTTACAAATCAACGTTGCGTCATATCGCTAATGATCGCGGTGATTGGAGAAACAAACGGAGAGCGATAGTGCAGCGAGGCGGATTTCTACCTTATCTGATCGTCCCTATACTCGGGGCTATATTATCCAAAATTATCGGTAATTGAGACTGTTCACGCTTGAACTATGGAAAGAGCCAAGAAGATGGTACTGATTTCTACGGATAATCTCGAGAGATTGCAGCAGCAGGCCCATACATCATCGACTACAGCGTCGTCGTCGTTGTCGTCTTCCTCGACTGCGATCCCCTCTGTTTTGACAGATAATACCGCAACTGGGCTGAACATAGCACCAGTAGAGAATGAAAATACGGTGCGTACTCCGGGTTCTGTCCTGTCGCGTCTCGACGCCGAGATGCATAGAATTCTCAACTCTCCGGTCCTCGGAGGAGCACAGAAAAAATGGAAATTGTATAGAGAAGTACTTCAGCGATATCTGTACTTTTTTCGAGAGCGGGAAAAACACCGATTACGCGGAAAAAAAGAAGAGAAGCCTGTTGTTGGTGAGGTCGATGGTGATGAAAACGGTGGGGAAGGGGAAAAGACCCCTCGCGAAGATGACGATTACGCTGACGGAAACGCAGTAGAAGAAAACGCTGGTATGGTTGTAAATGAAGATATTCCTAACCTAGAGACTGATATACATCGAACGTTGAACGTTTCTCAACACGTACGAGACGAAAGACGCAGTCGTCATCGCACCAGCGAACAGAAAAGCATCGGAAGAATACTGAATAAAGTGCCAAAAAGTTACCGGGCTAAAGCGCGCAAGCTGCTGAGCCATTTGTGTGATGTGGCGGTACCCGGTCGATTAAGTTGAGACAGACAGGGAGCCGTGACTATAGATGATAGAATTCTGAGAGGATCGAATATCGTCGATCTCTTGAACGACGCGGCTCGCGAACGAAAAACTAGCAGAGCGGTAGCGAGAGTACAATTTGCACGACTTTTGCGTGAAGTGAATACTTCTCCGGAATTTGTAGGAAATTAGGAATTACTGCAGGAAGACATGGAAGAAAATGATCTTTCCGCGAGATTGAGAGAAACTCTTCCGAGAGATAGCAGTACCCCGCTTGCGTCACCTAACGATCAATTTTGGTCTAAACGTAAGATTGCCCAGACGTCGCTTGAGGAAAAGGATGACGAGGATGGACGGGCGCTGTTTGTAACAACTAATGAGAATAGAAATAAAACGCGAATGAGCGGTGACGTTTCTAAACCAGCGAATAAAAGATCTGTGATAGATTGGAACCCGTTAGAATTGAGTATAGCTTCTTCAACGGCTAACAGCTATGCACATCGACTTCCACCAGCGAAGGGGCGAACGTGCAAGCGCGCTATCGGGGAGACGTCTCTCGCGGGAGAAGAACGCGACGGGGGGCGTGTACACGCAACATTTATAACTTCCGATCAATATAGGCGTAAAACGCGAGTGAGCGACAACGCATCTAAATCGGCGAGTAAAAAACGTTTGATCAATTGGAACACGTTGGAATGACCGATCTCGCAAAATTCTACTACGATCCTACACACTATGCGGGATACTCTGCGATAAAAAATCTTTCGCGAGCAGCAGGACCCGGCTCCGCAGGCGAAGAGATTATTCGTTGGCTTCAGTCGTAGGATGCGTACACACTTCATCGGCCGATACGACATAAATTTCCACGTTTGCATTACAACGTCACGAATATCGACGATCTGTGGGAGGTCGATTTGATCGAACTCGCTAATCTCCGAAATTACAACGAAGGCTATTGTTACTTGTTGACAATCATCGATGTGTTTAGCAAATTTGTCTGGGTGGAACCAATACGAAGCAAGTCTTCGACCAGTATGACGGAGGCTTTTTGTCACGTACTTTCAAGAAACGAAGGGCGGGTGCCGCCGTGGTTGCAGAGTGACAAGGGTAAAGAATTCATCGGTCAAGCATTTCAAAATTTTCTGAAGGAAAAGAACATATGTTTTCGCACGGTGCGAAATCCTGATGTCAACGCTTCAACAGAACGCTCAAACGCTTATGGCACTATTTTAAACACAAAAATACACGTCGTTACATAGATGTTTTGCAAGGCATCGTTCACGCTTACAACGATACTCGACATTCCACCATTAAAATGGAACCGGCAAGCGTCACATTGGACAACGCACGCCTTGTTCGTGAACATATGCAGCAGCGATACCACCGTCTCGATGAACTCGATCGAAGAAATCATAGTTGAGGAGCTAAATACAAAGTGGGTACATTAGTGCGAGACAGTAGAGCGAAAGGAGTCTTTGAGAAAGGATATAAGGCGAACTGGACGGAAAAAATATTTCAGATTCACCGTATTCTCGAATGGCGAAATCCTCGTGTGTACGAATTGAGTGATCTATCAGGTGAAGTGATCGATAGGATATTCTACGAACAAGAACTGGCCCGGGTAAATAAAAACTTACAAGAAGAAGAGTTTATCGTGGATAAAGTGATACGATGCAGAGGACGAGGAGCTAATAAAGAATTATTCGTCAGCTGACGGGGTTACCCCTCTAAATTCAATTCCTGGATACCTGCTTCGAACGTAAAATTGCTTCCAAATCATGATGGGGGAAGACCGGTTTCTCATGATTCTACCGAGCAATAGTAACATGTGACACTATCCAGAAAATACAACTACTTCATTTATTACGAAATTGCCTCAAGAAATGAAGCTGACTGGTTTATGGGAAGTTGCGCTTACCGAAATTCAATTCCCCTTTAGTTTTTTACACGTGCGTCCCGAGGAAGATGCAGAACTCAAATTCATTTCGTTACCACGTGAAAATATTAATACCAAAAGCGTCAAAAAGGATGAAGACCATCTACCCAAATTCGGGGTTACCCGCATAACCCCGGGGGTTTACGCCACGATGAGCGAACTGTTACAGGCTTTAAACAACGCTAGCTCATTGCTCAAAACTTGTCGAAAATTATACAGAGACGTTTGGCGTACTATCCCAATACTGATCGTAATGTGAATCCCCAGAAAGCTAGAGAAGAAAAGTTTTACGCTTTCACCACGGCAAGACGTAAACTTATGTCCGACGAACCAGGTAGTGTGGTGCGGGGTGTACCTGATAAACTCTTTGTTTATTGCGATATTTACGAGTCCTATATAACGGGAGACGTCCATTGTCCTCTTCTCCGAGTGGTTCCCGTCGAATACAACGATGGTAAATATGCCTACGGACGTAACATGGTAAAGCATTTTTCGCCACCGAATTATATTCCATTGCGATTAACATGTTTTCGCACGATCGAAATAGATATAAGAGATCAGGTTGGCGAAAGAATACCATTTGAATTTGGGACGTTGACAGTTACATTACAATTTAGACGTCGAGATTAGAGATAATTATTCCGTAATTAGAACACATAGATATGACACCTTATTTAGAATATTACGAAGCACAATCCGGGAGGGAAATCGTGGTGGCGGAATTCCATGAATATTCGTAGGATCGCGGTATCAGAGCGGTCACTGTATCGGTAGTTTTCTCGATGGTCTGTTCAGACGAGTTGCCTTATTTAGCTAGTGGTGCGCATGTCGTTGGAAAAGAAGCTCTACGCGCAGGGATTAATATATTCAATGACGTAGGGAATAACACACCATTGAAAGTAGCTGTTAAAACACGCCTCAAGGAATCAGGCTCAAATCTCAAAAGAAGAGCGGAAGAACACGTTAACAATCTGATGAAGGGGTCGGGATATAAAGTTCCTGCGAAAATCGGAAAAGATCAGTTTCCTTTCAACACGCCAAGCGGATACAGTGGTAAATCATCTTCGCGTAAACATCGGGTCAGCGCTTCTAAATCAAGTAAGAGGAAAGTGACTCGAAGAAATGCATCGGGAAAGAAATCGGGTAAGAAGCTAGCGAAGAAACCCACGAAGAAGAAGCGTTCAATGAAAAAAAGCGGGAGAGGACTCACTAAACGTCGGGGAGTTATCAAGAAGCGTACTGTGTCAGACATTTTTTCCTAAACAACAAATGCGTGCTTTTGAAGTATGTCCTTTCTTCATACGCATTCCTGCGAATGTTTAAAGAGTGAACTCGATCTCTTCACCCTGCCGCCTACACAAACCAGTATTGAGAGTTCACAATGGATTCACTACAAACCCGTGTCTTCTCTCACAGACGACGCGCCCATCGAATTCGTCGTACCCGAGCATGGAGAAGAATACATAGATCTTGCTCACACCATGCTGTCGCTACGCATACGAGTAGAAACGGAAACCGGAGCAGGAGCCGCCGCCGTAAAAGTAGGTCCAGTAAACCATATACTGCATTCGATGTTCAATCAAATCGAAATCGTATATTTCAATCAAAAGCTCGTGTCTCCTGCAAACAATGCTTACGCTTACCGCGCTTACATAGAAGCGTTATTAAATTATGCTTCACCAGTAAAAATCCCCCACCTGGCTTCGTGCCTGTGATACAGCGATACTGCAGGGAACATGGACGCTATACTTGGAGCGACACCAAGCAATCACGGACTCGACAAGCGAGCCATTTTTGTACAAGGAGGGCGAACACTGGATCTCATAGGTCATCTTCACTGCGACGTCTTCAATCAAAATAAATTCTTGATCAACGGTGTCGAAGTGTGCATGAGGTTTGTTCGTTCGAAAGATTCCTCCTGTCTTATGGAGGGAAATACTATGTCACGGATACGTATTTTAGATGTTACAATACTCATCAGAAGAGCTAGAATAAACCCAGGCATATTACTCGCTCATACGAGAATGTTTACCAAGACTACTGCTAAATACCCCCTCACGAGAGTCGAGGTTAAATCATTCACGATTCATAGTGGCGTCGTAGGAGAGACACTGGACAACGTCATTCTTGAACAAATACCAAAGCGCATAATTGTCGGCTTTGTCGATAACAAAGCGTTTAACGGTGCCCGGCATTTAAATCCATTCAAATTCCAGCATTATGGAATAAATTTCTTTTCGTTGTATGTCGATGGTACTCAAATCCCTAGCAGGCCGTTACAACCCAAATTCTCTGGTAACGAGATGCTCTACGCCGAAGCGTATCACTTTTCACACCCTTTTCTCAGGAACGGGCATTCATTTTTTGAACGAAACTAATTCTATATCCTGTTACGTCCTGGAGGAGGAACGCAACTTGACGCTTGCTTTCGCAAGCTCCGACGTACTCGCAAATCTGCGGAACAGATCAAGGGTCGGAATGACCCCTTTATCTGGCGCAGACGTACGTCGGTGGTCCTTTATTTAGGTCAAGGAACTGAATCCTTTTACCTGGGATAGGACCGTGAGCGACAGTTGAGGGAAGGGAGAATTTTTGGTTGAGAATAATTATTTGGAAAACGTGATTGGTTTACAATTACAAACAACTTGTTTTATTAGTGATTAGACGGAAGTTCACAATGAAATACAATTTGTAAGATTTTATAATGTGTCTGTATACATATGTGGTTAACAATCGCGCTCAGAACAATAATTCTCGATTATTCAGAACAATATTCCGTGTTCGTTATGTCCGACTGTGATCGAAAGGATTGGGCCACTGACGTCTGATTTAACAATTAAGGAGGAATGCCAAGGAGGATAGAAAACGGAAGTAAAACGAAAGGAAAAGAAAAGAGAGAGAAGAAAAGATAAAAAAATGAAACGAAAGAGGTCACTCAGATAAAAGAAAATATAAGTAACTTACTGCTGGACTTCTCTGATCTTAGTAGGCAATGAAAGGTATGGTTGTTGAGTCTCTGTGAGGATGGACCCAAGTTGCGCCAAGGACTAGAAACTGGTCTCAGCAGGATCTCTCGCAATGTCTCAAGGGTGCACGAGATCGTTGCACAGAAGAATAGATGACTGAAGAACACTGATCTGACTCACTAATAGTAGGGTTGGTTATCAAAAAACCCTGAAGGAGTGTTGAAGAGAAGGCTCTGTCCTCGCTGCGGGTCGGTCGGGAGAAAAAATAGAAGTGGCATAGCTTTTTTACTTTACCAAAAACGTCACCTCGGTCGAGAGGTGGGGTTTGGGAAGTTGCATCAGGCTCCAAAGTTTATGTCCAAATATGGGTATAGAATTTTGTTGCAAACTTTTCGGAAGTGGGGTTTTAGTAGGGTTCTTAGATAAATATGATAAAGGATCGGATATCTATGGCAGTAAAAGATTTCAAGGTTTCGCTAGGGTTAGTCAGAGGTTGTGCGCGATAGGAATTTATGAATAACGTGGGAAACACGTGAGTTTCCGAAGATCAAAGGCTGGCAACATCATATAACAGCATGAAAAATTGTCTGGTCGGTCCGTCTTCAAAGAAAATTATTGCTCCGAACGGGAAGTTATTTAAGGTTATTTGGAGAGGAGGTATATGGCCAAAATGACTCAACGGATCTTTTCCGACGGAAATAGAGGAAACTCTGATGATTAACGCAGAGAGAAAAGAAAGAGAAATCTGCGTGTGTGACGTCACAGTTCTCGGAGGGTCGCGGAATGTGAACATTTGGTAGTATAATATAAAATGCAATCCATCCTACTTGACAACAAATTCGAAGTACGCGGAGTCCGCAGGACGTAACAATCCAGAGGAGATTATCCTGCTGGTTATACTCTTTTCGCTTTTAATCTCACTCCTGATCTGTCAGTTAATTGCGCGGGCCAATGGAACCTTGTGAAACACGATAGCTTGCGAATGGAAGTACGATTCGAAAGAGCCCTCACAACAACGGTCAATTGCTTAGTTTATGCTGAATTTGAAAGTGCGCTGGAAATAGATTCTTCTCGTCAAGTCATTGTACACTCAAACGCAAAAATCCGGTACACTAAAAATTTGGGAAAAAATTACAAAATTTCAAATGATCATAACTTGGTAAATAATGAAGATACAAATATGCGCAGAAATGCAAAATGAAGCTTGAAACGTCCTCTTTAAGAATATCTGAATGGCAATTATGCTCGACCATTTTTTTCAAAATGGCGGATGATAAAGTGGGAGGATGCAAAATTGATAATCAAAGGTCCGTGTTTGCGATGGTGCATGGTATGCATCAGGTATCGCAGCGTAATGGGACCAAATGCACATGAAAGTATAGAGTGTTATCTTTAAAATGCTACTTTACCGAGCTCGATGTGATCATTTTTCACTGAGTTGTTCCAAATTTTGCTAAAAATGCGGTTTTCTTGTTAAATTTGCATAATTCAGTGAATAAGTATCGCATCAAGCTCTATATCGAAGTATTTTAAAGAAAACATTCTATACTTTTAGGTACTTTTCGTCCCATTGAACTGCGACACTTACTTTGCTCCATGCGCCGTCGCACGCTCGAACCTTTTTTTAGCAACTTTTCATGTTCTCCTTTTTATCACCCGCCATTTTGAAAAAATATCGTTGCGCACAATTTCGATAGATCTTTCGAAAAGTATGGTTTCAAAGCTTTCAAACCGTTTTTGAAATTTGCTGCTAGGATATTTAGGTGTCGAGATATTCAATTTCGAATTTGCAACAAATGTCGATTCAGCGAGGCTTAAGGGGCTAAGAGGCTCTGCGGTTCGTTTGGCTCTTTCATAATTTCAATAGCCGCGTTCATTATTCTCTATACAATAATTTACACAATTTTGCGAATTGGAAATTTAATTTTTATCAAAAATTATCATTCTTTACCCTTCAGTTACGCATGATCACTATGGTATACACTTTAGTTCGCGAAGCTGTCCCTAGCTCTCTACCTTCTCCTGTAATGATTTGGGCAGGAATTTCAGCTAATGCTCATACAGATCTGCACTTTTTTGACAAGAATATGAACGCAGATGTATACGTGGAAGATATACTCATTCCGTATGTTGTTCCATACGCACCGGAGAGAACTTCTTGTTTATGCAAGACAATGCTCGACCACACACTGCGAGAAGAGTGCTTGATTTCTTCGATGAAGTTGGCATAAATCGACTCGATTGGCCAGCAAATAGTCCAGATTTAAATCCAATCGAACACTTATGGGACAACCTCGGCAGGAAAGTACGAAATCACGTACCTGCTCCTCAGTCACTGCGAGAACTGCGAATAATTCTTCAAAACGAATGGAATACAATTACGCAGGATGAAATTAAAAGACTAATAAGGAGTATGCCTGATCGTATGAATGAGGTAATACGCGCACGAGGCAGTCATACCCACTATTAGTACACACACACCACACACACACATAGCAGAGAGGGTTTGGAGTCATTAATTACTGCAGAAGTGACGAATTGCGGGGTCCTTATCTCTGCTGTAACACCACACACACACATACACACACACACACCACAAGGAGGGTGTGAAATCTTGAAATACTGTGGAGCTGACGAACCACGGGGTCCTTATCCTTGTGGTATACAAACACACACACACACACACACACTACATACAATGGGACTTTTCCTACCAGTAAAACTCCATGCGGTTTATTGGGAAGACTTACAACCATAATTTGAGCTAATGACAGCGGTATCTTAAAACGCAATTCATCTTTATTATGTAATATCGATTACGCAAAATAAAGAACCTAAATTGAATTTTACTTTTATTTCCCTGGCTTTCAAAATAATAAATGCAAATCATTGAATATATTGTGCAGGTTATGTAAATTATTATATAGAGAAACATGAACACAGCTATTGAAATTATGAAAGAGCCAAACGAACCGCAGAGCCTCTTAGCCCCTTAAGCCTCGCTGAATCGACATTTGTTGCAAATTCGAAATTGAATATCTCGACACCTAAATATCCTAGCAGCAAATTTCAAAAACGGTTTAAAAGCTTTGAGACCGTACTTTTCGAAAGATCTATCGAAATTGTGCGCAACGATATTTTTTCAAAATGGCGGGTGATAAAATGGAGAACATGAAAAGTTGCTTAAAAAAGGTTCGAGCGTGCGACGGCGCATGGAGCAAAGTAAGTGTCGCAGCTCAATGGGACGAAAAGTACCTAAAAGTATAGAATGTTTTCTTTAAAATACTTCGTTATAGAGCTTGATGCGATACTTATTCACTGAATTATGCAAATTTAACAAAAAAACCGCATTTTTAGCAAAATTTGGAACAACTCAGTGAAAAATGATCACATCGAGCTCGGTAAAGTAGCATTTTAAAGATAACACTCTATAATTTCATGTGCATTTGGTCCCATTACGCTGCAATACCTGATGCACACCATGCACCATCACAAACACGGACCTTTGATTATCAATTTTGCATCCTCTCACTTTATCATCCGCCATTTTGAAAAAAATGGCCGAGCATAATTGCCATTCAGATATTCTTAAAGAGGACGTTTCAAGCTTCATTTTGCATTTCTGCGCATATTTGTATCTTCATTATTTACCAAGTTATTATGATCATTTGAAATTTTGTAATTTTTTCCCAAGTTTTTAGTGTACCGGGTTTTTTGCGTTTGAGTGTAGATTATAGCGGTTAAAACGAGTCCCCCACTTTTCTTTTCGACGTCATTCCCCTTCCCGTGTAAAAATTTTCAGCATCATTCTCCTCCAAAGTAAAAATTTTGAGAAAAGAACTCAGTCGGTTTCGAGGCGTAAAGAGTATAGTTTCGGCAAGCAGAATTGAGAATACAACGAGAACATGGATGTGATCATCAAAGTGCAGTGTTTCCGCGATAGCAACGATATCTATATGCTCAAGGATGTGGCTATTGTCGGTATTAATGAGGTATTTGTCGGACATTGGATCTTAGCTCCAGAGTATTCATTTGTAGAATTGAACGAAAAATCAAGACGGATAAATAACTAGCTTTCGCTGAATTATCATGGAATCGAGTGGTATGATGGGGAGGTTAATCCAAAATATTTTTATCCCCGCTTGCGCGAAATTACGAGTTATATTCGTGACTTTATGACAAAAGGCAAGGAAAAAGTGAGCTACTTGCAAAATGTGTTAGCGCGAAACGTGTATAATCTGGAGAATATCTCGCCGACGTCCAGTGATCTTTCACCCAGTGAACGAATAGAAGGCTGCTCATTCCACACATTTAGAAAACACAGACGTTATCATTGTGCATTACGTGATGCATACAAATTGAGACACTGGTTCATTGAACAAAGTCAAATCAACATCAGGAAACGCGGCAACATCTATGTGACCCGGTGTTTGTCCTCCAAAATTGACGAGGAAGACAAAGAAAATAGTTATTCCGACAAATCAGGGAGCGAACAGCCACCGGTTGAAGAAGAGGAAAACGAGACAAATACTGAGTTGGAACATTCCGTCGAGCCGTCGAAGACTATAACGATCGCGTTACCAGAGGTAAACGAAATTATATAAAATGAATTCGCTCGAAATTCAACATGCGTTGCAACATCTCAATGCTAGATACACAAGCGTCCATCCAGCCAACAGACTACCGAGGGTGTGGACGAGGTCGACGGCAGTAGTCACTAATACGGACAATCATGATCGTCCGGAACAGCACTGGGTCGCATTCTACGTCGATCGGAATGGAGCGGCCACATACTTCGACATCTACGTGATGCCACCCTGGGACTCACGATTTCTCCTGCGTCTTAAAAGAAATTCCGTCACTTACCAATGGAATACCTTTCAGCTACAGGGACTCTTATCGACGACTGGTGGTTATTATTGCTGTGTTTTTCTTTACTTTATGTGTCGGGGTTATAATCTCGGGCAGTTTTACGGTTTGTTTACCAATGATTGCGAACGAAATGATCAATTGATTGTACGAATGTATAAGAAAATCTTTTGTCAATGTAAACGCAAATCGCTAGATCATCATATCCCTGTACCAGGTTCAATCCTGTATTAAGAAAAATGTATAATAAAATGTGAATTAATTCTATGAAAAATATTGTGCATTCCTCTCTCTTCGCCTCTTCTCTCTTCCCTGTGATTTCCAGTTCGAGGTAACAAATCCCATTGTAAACTTTTCGAGTTCGAAAGCGAGGGGACCCGTACAGGTAAAAATATTCGGGGTAGACAGACCAGAGGTATCGTCTTCCAACAATCGCCGGGTAGTTTTTGTCTTCGAAATGATCCCTACCTGCTCGAACATGCTCGCACACGCTCACGAGGGTCGAGAGCCGGGGTCTCATGGTGGGGTCTCGAGTCCCGTAGGTTCTAGAAATGGCCAAATTTTTCACGCGTGACGTCGATACTCTTCGTATGTATACAATATAGCTAGTTTCCATCAGGGTATAGCAGTAGCGCAGGGCATAAGGCGTTTGACTCGAGAGCCAGCGGACTCAGGTTCGAATCCGGTCAGGGCCTTACAGGATTTTTCCAGAGACTTTCCCACTAACCGGACACATACACGCGCACTCTCTCCGTTCTACGTGTACGTCCTAAAACCAGTCTCTACCAAAGGGTAGCAGTAGAGTAGTAGTAGTAAGACGTTTGACGCGAGAGCTTGAGGTCCCGGGTTCGAGCCTCGCAGAGTGCCAAGGAGATTTTTCCAAAAGTAATATGCAAATTAACCAGCTGACCAAGAACTAAAATCACTAATAACGCTTAATATGAATAATAAAAATTTAATATTTAGATTACACTAATTTTTATTCCGGTAATTCAAATTTCCGCCATTTTCAGCCTTGAGGGTAGGTATGGCCACTCAAAACATTCCCCCTCCACTCGACCCTCCGGCGCCAGAGCGTCGAGTGGAGGGGAAATATTTTGACTGGCCATACCTACCCCCATACTACTGAAATGGATACTCTATGACAATCTGAAATGCAGATAGTCATGGGTAAATCCCGGCGAATCATCAAAATCGGTCGCAAAACCCAATCGCTTCGGAAAGAAGGTTCTTCTCTGCATTTGGTGGGATATCAAGGGTGTGCTTTATTATGAGTTGTTGGAACCGGGTGAAACAGTTACTGCGGACTGCTACCAACGTCAATTAATCTGCTTGAGTCAAGAATTGGAACGAAAACGCCCGTATACTGGCAAAGGAGAACGTCCAGTGAAATTGTTGCATGACAATGCCAGGCCATACATTGCTTCCAATATAAAAGACAATACAAAAGATAATGAGTCTTGGTTGGGACGTCTTGCAGCACCCGGCGTATTCACCAGACATTGCTCCATCCGATTATCACTTGTTCCGGTCGATGCAATACGCCTTGTCCTATATGCACTTCCAATCAGTGGATGAGATCCGGAAATGGCTTGACGACTTTATCGTGTCCAAAGACGTAACATTTTTCCGAGATAGAATTCATCAGCTGCCTGAAAGAGGGCTTAAAGTTATAGAAAGCAACGGCGAATACTTTGATTGAACAATTTAATTTACTTTCTTTTAAAATAAACCTTGAATGTAGCTGAAAAAATTGGATTATTCATTTGTACACCTAATAGAATCATTAACACAATCGAGCATCGTGAGACTAATATCATATCATTACGATTAATTATAGCATAAGAAAATATGCACAAGCAGTCGTGAAGCATAGTGCAATTGCAGAGAAATATCACAGCGTACCTACCTACAGTATCTATCTACTTGGGCAACGCGGCACATATACCATGAAGTTTTCTCATTGCGTTTTGTCCAAAATATTAAATACCATTTTCTAATATTATATATGGATGGATTTGGTATTTAATGCTCTACAATTTTTGTCCTTACAAAAACTTAAAAATTTTGCCAGAGTAACGAGAGGGGGGAGGAGTAGAGTTCAACATTTGAAATTTGAAAAAACTGAACACATGGTTGCAAAGAGCATAAAATATTGCAAAACTTTTGTCTGAAACTTTTTCTCATATGACTCATAATTTAGAAAATATTTGATAAAAACGATAACAGCCATTTTTTTCAAGGGGTGGTTTCACCCCCTAAACATGTTGCGAAGCCGATATAAAAAAATATATATGCCTTAGTTTTTGATGCTCTACAACATATCCGAAGCCCATTCAAATCGGTGAGGGACAGTTGTGACACTCTCCTTGTTAGTATCTTTCATATTTTTAGAGATTTTTGCCTGACTTATTTAAAATGGGACACCCTGTGTATAGACTGCTATCTCAACGTCACACAAAAATGGAAATCAAAAGACGTGTTTCATGTTGAGTGCACACGCAAAAACGAAGCGCAGACGTAAGCTAATCACATATATTTATGCGAATTAACTAGTTGAACGAGATTTATTGTTTTTTTACATAATGAATAAATCGATTACATTTGATAAACACAGCATAATAAAACTATCTTTATTTTTGCTGTCTTATACATCTTATAAACTAAGTTATTCCAGCTTTAAGATACAAAATTATCAAGTTTTCACGATTATAAGAATTGTTCTATAAATATTCAAATGAATCTTCTTTGGCTAGTTGATATCACGAGATGATTCAGTCAACCAGCACGGGTATCAAGTTGGTGTAAGTTCATGTATGTGTGCTCGTACTTATAAGAACATCCGTGAAGTGTATGTCTCGGATTTCGACGAAATTTGACATATTTGTAGAGTAGCTGAAAATAAGAGACTCATATTTTTTTATCGGTAATGAGTCAGGTTTAAGGGATGAAACTGTCCTTCAAAGTTTCATCCCCTTCATGCTATCTCGATAACTGTTGCAGATAGGAAAAAACTTTTTAAGCAAAAATTGTATGGTTTTTTATAAAAAATAAAATAGGCTTGATTAAGATAAAAAGATATTTTTAACAATTAATAAAATAACCATGTCAGGCTTAATTATTAACTTATCAAATTCGTTATATAGAAGAAAAAGTTAGCATTTTTCATTCTGAATCCATCTACCAGGTATGTCGGTAATTACTTTCCAGTTTTTGTAACAGATATCACTAGCCATAAGTATGCAATGTTATGATTTGATATATATGTCATTTTATTCTACTGACATTAACCTCAAAACTACACAAGTTACGTTCCGCCAAAATAATAGCGTTATAGATTAATAATTTTTTGAAAATGTCGAGTTTTGTGCCTGAAAACGTGCATTTGCGGCACGCATTACTTTTCTTGTTTAATCAAAAGAAAAAAACCGCTGAAAGTCATCGTTTGCTGGTAGAAACTTACGGTGAGCATGCTCCTACCATAAGAACATGTGAAACGTGGTTTCGACAATTCAAATGTGGTGATTTCAACGTTCAAGACAAAAACGTCCTGGTAGGCCGAAAACGTTTGAAGATGCGGAATTGCAGGAGTTATTGAATGAAGACCCAACACAAACTCAAAAACAATTGGCAGAAAAGTTGAATGTGAGCCGAGTAGCAATTTGTGAACGATTACAAGCGATGGGAAAGATCCAAAAGATGGGAAAATGGGTGCCACATGAATTGAATGACAGGCAATTGGAAAATCGAAAAATCGTCAGTGAAATGCTGCTTCAAAGGTATGAAAGGAAGTCATTTCTGCATTGAATAGTAACGGGTGATGAAAAATGGATTTATTTCGAAAATCCCAAGCGAAAAAAATCATGGTTATCACCTGGCGAAGGCGGCCCATCGACTGCAAGGCCAAATCGCTTTGGTCGCAAGACCATGCTCTGTGTCTGGTGGGACCAGGTTGGTGTCGTATATTATGAACTGTTGAAACCTGGAGAAACAGTTAATACTGATCGCTACCAACAACAAATGATCAATTTGAACTGTGCATTGATCGAAAAACATCCACAATACGCTCAAAGACATGATAAGGTGATTTTGTAGCATGACAACGCGCCGTCTCATACAGCAAAACCAGTCAAAGAAGTGTTGAAATCACTTGGATGGGAAGTTTTATCGCACCCGCCGTACTCTCCAGACCTGGCTCCATTCGACTACCACCTTTTCGCATCGATGGGGCACGCGCTTGCAGAGCAGTACTTCGCCGATTTCGAAGAAGTTAAAAAATGGCTCGATGAATGGTTTAGCTCAAAGGAGAAACAGTTATTTTGGAATGGCATCCATAAATTGCCTGAGAGATGGGCAAAATGTATAGAATCAAATGGCCAATACTTTGAATAAATAAATTTTAACTATCCATTGTAAATAACGTGTTTTCTTTAGCGAAAAAACCGGAAAGGAATTACCGACACACCTGGTATATACAGGATGTCCTATTGTAAACAGTCGGTCCGAATATCTCGAAAACTGAACCCGATAAACAAAAATGTTTCAGACAAAAGTTGTATGATTTCAAGAGAGACATAAAACAACTATATCGGTTTGTTTACAGATGGTACTTTCGAGATATTCACTGATCATTACTTTTCTTATATGGAAATTCGAATTTTTTATTATACCATTTTTTTCTATCAATTAATTTGAACAACTTTTGTTGAAACATTTTTTCATTTTCTTCATATTTTTTAAGATATTTAAGGAAAGCTTGGTAACTTTTTCAATATTTAACTTACAATATCTCGCTGTTTGTCGGAAGAAAAATGGTACACGACCTTTTTACTCTACTTGATTTTAAAAATATATTGTTACAATAGCGCCCTGACTTTTGTTAATTTAATTATTTTGAAATTTTTAAAAGTCGACAAGATTCAGACAAAAGTTGTTAAAATTAATTAATAGAAAAAGAAAATATAATAAAAAGTTGGGGTTTCCATTTAAGAAAAGTAATGATCAGTGAATGTCTCGAGAATCGCGTTATCTGTAAACAAACCGCTATAGTTGTTTTATGTCTCTTTTGAAATCATACAATTTTTGTCTGAAATATTTTTGTCTATCGGGCTCAGTTTCCGAGATATTCGGACCGACTGTTTACAATGAAACACCCAGTATACATATAGATGGATTCAGAATGAAAAATGCTACTAACTTTTCCTCCATATAATAAATTTGATAAATTAATAATTAAACCTAATATGATTATTTTGTTAATTATTAAAAATATTTTTTTATCTTAAGCTGATTTTATTTTTCATAAAAAACATACAATTTTTGCTTAAAAAGTTTTTTCCTATCTGCAATAGTTATATATAGCATACAGGAGATGAAACTTTGAGGGGCAATTTCACCCCTTTAAACTTGAGCCATTGCCGATAAAAAATATGGGCCTTTTATTTTTGACTACTCTACAAATATACCAAGTTTCATCGAAATTGGAGACATATATTTCGCGAATGTTCCTTGTAAATAAAAAATTTTATTAAAAAACTAGGAAACTCCATTCAAGTCTTACAAAATAAACAGCAATTATCTACAATAGAGAATGCTATAGAAATACATTTCTTGACTCGTCATTAGTTATCATCTCCATTCTTCGAAGACATGATAAAATATATATGGTACATGTTTAAATTAATTTCAGAAAAAATTATATTTAATAATAATAACCAATTTTACTTTTGTTACGTCCACGTAACTTTAAATAACCTTTCTAAATTCAATAATAAAATTAATTCAATAACAAAATTTTGACCGGATATATTGGCTACTCGATCCTCAATCGAGACGTAATTAATATAACACGGGATGCTTCTTCACCGGTGAGAATTAAAAGAACAATAGACAGATAGCAAATACCATGACTATGATTATCGATTATTACTCTTATGTCGTGTGAAACACTTTACCCCTTTTTCTAATAAAGTGATAAGAACTCGCGCGGGAGTGTCTCATCACCTGGTTATAAAAGGGCAACGCGGATGCCAGCGCGCGGCACTTGGGCACTTTGATACTTGGACTAATATTTATACCTTGCGAGACTCTTTCAATTCTTTGCGATATTCAGATCTCAGTTCATTATAACTCATTATATTCATTTTGATTCTTTACGTCAATTGTTCTTTGCGGATTTTAATTATTATCTTTATTCCGTTTTAATTTCAACTGCTATTCACATTAGTTCCGCTTGAATTCATATACAAGCCTCTCAATTGTATTCAGCCAGTAAATAAAGGTTTGTTTTAAGATACTGTTTCGTCCAGTGTCACATAACTGAACCTCTCCACTCCGACTCCTTATTCTCCTTTATTCGTTTGTCAGTCGCTGAGCTGTTCAGAACACTCTTAAAAATTCCTAACTACCAAAACCTTAAGGAAAAACCTCAGATATAAGTAAATCAGTTGGTTTAAATTTATTTATTTCTTTTCTTTTAATCTCTTTCATACCCACTTATTTACCCATTCACACGATAAACACATACTTTTGCACGCACACATACACACATACACAGACTTGTCCATCCCAGAATAAATTGGTTTAATCTGTTGACCCGAAAAAAGACAACTCATAAACATTCACGATCGCGATACTACCATATATAACATCAAGAAATGTGGTAATCAAAATATCGTATTATTGTACAATAGATGCGTTTATAAAATATGCAGATTATAAGTAATATCTATGTTTCACATATTTTTATGACTTATATCTTATCCGAGAAATTGCAATACTGCATAATATAACATAGATAAAACATATTTAAAAAATAAAAATGATTAAATGTATATATTCGTATGTCATTTATTATATGAGAATCGTTATATTGAGAATAATTATCAATTATACGAGAAAGTATTATATAGAACTTTTATGTATAGATAAAAATATGATATTGTCCATTATATAATAACATAATATAGATTGTTAAAAGAACAATCAAGATCGAAACTAGAAATATTCTATTATTACTAATCAGGTGTTCTACCCGATGTATTACACATTAATGTTGAAAATAATAGTTTCATTCTGACATATACCAGGTATGTAAATATGAAACCGGAATTTTTGTATAGAAAATACACGTTTATTGTATGAAAATGATAAAAAATATTTTATTCCAAGCATTGCCCATCGCTAGCTATACATTTTTCCCACCTATCTGACAATTTTTGGATGCCACGCCAAAAAAACTGTTGCTCTTTTGAGGCAAACCAGTCATCGAGCCATTTTCGTACATTTTCGTAAGAAGTGAAGCGCTGCTCAGCAAGTGCGTGTCCCATCGATGCAAATAAGTAGTAATCGGACGGAGCCAAGTCTGGTGAGTAAGCCGCATGCGAAAGTATTTCCCAACTAAACGCCTTAATCGTTTCCTTGACCAGTTTTGCTGTGTGTGATGGTGTATTATCATGAAGCAAAATCACTTTGTGTTGCCCTTTTTGATATTCTGGTCGTTTTTCAGGCAAAGCTTGATTCAAATTTATTATTTGTTGTCGGTTCAGTATGAACGGTTTCGCCAGGTTTTAGCAGCTCATAATAGATCACACCTTCTGTTCCCTTCTGTTCACCTTCTGTTCCCACAAACAAACACAGAGCTTTGACTTCCATCCATAGCGATTTGGCCTTGCAGTCGATGTCGATGATTCGCCTCGAGTTACTCACGATCTTTTACGCTTAGGATTTTCAAAATATATCCATTTTTCATCGCCAGTCACAATTCGATGGAGAAATGATTTTCTTTTATACCTGGCGTGCAGCATTTCGCAAATGGTTTTTCGGTTTTTCTGCTGTCTTTCATTCAGTTCATGTGGAACCCATTTTCCCATCTTCTGGATCTTTCCCATGGCTTTCGGCATCTCGTGTCACATTTAATTGCGAGTCGTTGTTGCGTTTGAGCGTCATCCTCATCCAACAATGCTTGCAATTCGCTGTCTTCAAACTTTTTCGGTGGTCTTCCACGTTCTTGACGTTTCTCACGTCAAAATCGCCACGTTTGAATATTTTAAACCACTCAAAGCACTGTGATTTACCAAGGGCATGCTCACCGTAAGCTTTGACAAGCATTCGATGCGATTCTGCAGCAGTTTTCTTCAACAGAAAGTGGTAACAGAAAATCAATGCTGTCCGCAAATCGTAGCTTCCAGGCACAAAATTCGACATTTTCAACGCTATTACAAACTATGCTGTTGTATGAAACTTGTATTGTTGTGAGTTGAAAATCTTTGTTAGATGTCAACAAATGGAAATGGCGCCAATTACGCGGTTTGACGGTAACTACATTGACAGCTAGGGCCATCTATGGGTAAATTCCGGTTTCATATTTACAGACCTGGTATAGTACACCGTCGAATATATGAATTTTCAATCTATGTGAAGTTAGCCCCCAACTTTTAATAAAAAATTTTTTTTGCATAAAATTGCACCAAATAGTTTGTAGAAATATGTAGTGAAAGACTTTTCGCTTAGTAGTAAAAAAATAAACACGTTACGAGGGGTTGAAAAAATGGTCAGCCTCCAAAATGGGGGGCTGACATAAAACCTGACCTAATCGAATCCAAATCGTTTGTAGAAATATATATAGTGAAAGAATTTTCACTATATATTTCACATATAGTGAAAGAATTTTCGTTTGTAATTGCCCAGGAAAAAAGTTACAACCCCTTATGTAACCAGGGGATGGCATTTTCGACAGTTTCAGGAGGGCTGCGTTCTAAACCGACTATATCGAAGCCAAATAATATGTAGAGGTTTATAGTGAAGGAATTTTTGTTTGTAGTTGTCCAGAATAGAAAGGGCAGCAATTTTTGTAATAGGAGTGATTGTATCTTCAACCCTATCAGGGGGGCTGCGTTCTAAACCGACTAAATCGAAGCCAAATAATGTGTTGAGGTTTGTAATGAAGGAATTTTCGTTTGTAGTTGTCCAGAATAGAAACGGCATCAACTTTTGTAATAGGAGTAACTGTATCTTCAATTCTATCAGGGGAGCTGCGTTCTAAACCGACTATATCGAAGCCAAATAATGTGTAGAGGTTTGTAGTGGAGGAATTTCCGTTTGTAGTTGTCCAGTATAGAAATGGCAGCAATTTTTGTAATAGAGGTGACTGTATCTTCAACCCTATCAGGAGGGCTGCGTTCAAAACCGACTATATCGAAGTCACATAATGTGTAGAGGTTTGTAGTGAAGGAATTTATATGGAAGGAATTTGTGAATCGTTTGTAGTTATCCAGAAACGGCAGCAATTTTTTTAATACCCCTATTTTTGTAATACCCCTATTTCTGTTCTGGACAACTACAAACAAAAATTCCTTCACTAAAAACCTCTACATTATTTGGCTTCAATATAATCGGTTTAGAACGCAGCCCCTCTGATAGAGTTGAAGATATAACCACCCCTATTACAAAAATTGCTGTCGTTTCTATTCTGGACAACTACAAACAAAAATTCCTCCACTACAAACCTCTACCAGGTCTATAAATATGAAACCGGAATATGCTCATAGATGGCCCTAGCTGTCAGTGTAGTTACCGTCAAACCGCGTCATTGGCGCCATTTCCATTTGTTAACATCTGACAAAGATTTTCAACTCACAACAATACAAGTTTCATACAACAATATAGTTTGTAATAGCGTTGAACATATCGAATGCCCGGAAGCTACGATTTGCGGACAGCATTGATTTTCTGTTACCATTTGAAGAAAACTACTGCAGAATCGCATCGAATGCTTGTCGAAGCTTACGGTGAACATGCCCTTGGTAAATCACAGTGCTTTGAGTGGTTTAAAATATTCAAACGTGGCGATTTTGACGTGAGAAACGTCAAGAACGTGGAAGACCACCGAAAAAGTTTGAAGACAGCGAATTGCAAGCATTGTTGGATGAGGATGACGCTCAAACGCAACAACAACTCGCGGATCAATTAAATGTGACACGAGATGCCGAAAGCCATGGGAAAGATCCAGAAGATGGGAAAATGGGTTCCATATGAACTGAATGAAATACAACAGAAAAACCGAAAAACCATTTGCGAAATGCTGCACGCCAGGTATAAAAGAAAGTCATTTCTCCATCGAATTGTGACTGGCGATGAAAAGTGGATATATTTTGAGAATCCTAAGCGTAAAAGATCATGGGTAACTCCGGGCGAACTATCGACATCGACTGCAAGGCCAAATCGCTATGGATGGAAGAAAATGTTCTGTGTTTGGTGGGATCAGAAGGGTGCGATCTATTATGAGCTGCTAAAACCTGGCGAAACCGTTAATACTGAACGCTACCGATAACAAATGATCGATTTGAATCAAGCTTTGCGTGAAAAACGACCAGAATATCAAAAAAGACAACACAAAGTGATTTTGCTTCATGATAATACACCATCACACATAGCAAAACTGGTCAAGGGAACGATTGAGGCGTTTAGTTGGGAAATACTTTCGCTTGCGGCTTACTCACCAGACTTGGCTCCGTCCGATTACTAATTTGCATCGATGGGACACGCACTTGTTGAGCAGCGCTTCACTTCTTACGAAAATGTACGAAAATGGCTCGATGACTGGTTTGCCTCAAAAGAGCAACAGTTTTTTTGGCGTGGCATCCAAAAATTGTCAGATAGGTGGGAAAAATGTATAGCTGGCGATGGGCAATACTTGGAATGAAATATTTTTTATCATTTTCATACAATAAACGTGTATTTTCTATACAAAAATTCTGGTTTCATATTTACATACCTGGTATACATTATTTGGCTTCGATATAGTCGGTTTAGAATGCAGCCCCTCTGATAGGGTTGAAGATACAATCACCCCTATTACAAAAATTGCTGCCATTTCTATTCTGGACAACTACAAACGAAAATTTCTTCACTACAAACCTCTACACATAATTTGGCTTTGAAACCAGTCTGTTTAGAACGCAGCCCCCCTGAAACTGTCGAAAATGCCACCTCCTGGTTACATAAGGGGTTGTAACTTTTTTCCTGGGCAACTACAAACGAAAATTCTTTCACTATATATTTCTACAAACGATTTGGATTCGATTAGGTCAGGTTTTATGTCAGCCTCCCATTTTGGGGGGCTGACCATTTTTTCAACCCCTCGTAACGTGTTTATTTTTTTACTACAAACGAAAAGTCTTTCACTACATATTTCTACAAACGATTTGGCGCAGTTTTATGCAAAAAAAATTTTTTTATTAAAAGTCGGGGGCTAACTTCACATAGGTAAATTTTCAAGTACGAAAAAAACTATAGCTATAATATTATCTGCAGCATACATTTGAATTAAAAAATCACAGATATACACGATCCAAAAGGACTGAGGCAATAAAAACTAAAAAATAGAAGGCGGATATTTTTTTGTTTATTCAAAATAATATCCATTAGATATAATATACAGGTTAGCACGTATTTCCAACTTCTTCATGGCGTTAGAAAATTCTTCTGTAGGAATCTTGTTTAGCTGGTCGATCACGGTTTTCTGGATCTTTTCAATTGTATTAAATATTGCACCCTTCAGTTGTAACTTCACTTTCGGAAACAGGAAATGGTCGGGGGGAGACAAATCTGGCGAATATGAGGGATGATTCAATGTTGCGACTTATTTTTATGTCAGAAATTGTCGAGTGCATGTGGGACAAATTTTGAGCACAGTTTCCGTTTCTTCAAATCTTTTTTTAAAATTCGTAGAACCATAATTTTCGAGATGCCAAATGTATCTACTATTAACCGGTACGTCATTTTTCGATTATTTTTGATCATTTTGTCGACGGCAGCGATGTTGTCATTAGTCTGATTTGTTGTGGGCCAACAATTGCGTTGTCCTTCACTGATTCTCTACCTTCTCGAAACCGTTTATGCCACTCAAAAATTATTGTTTGTCTTAATACTGCATCATCATAAGCTTTCTGAATTAGTTCCACAGTTTTTATAGCCAAAATATCGACTTTACAGTAAAATTTAATCGTCACACATTATTTCTTCTTAACATCCATCTCAGGACATTGACATAGACAACAACAGTTAGTGCTAGATGTTTTGTCTTAACAATTGCAACTAGACTAACGCTAATTTGCATTCTTGTGAGAAATGGTTTCAACTACGTACTACATTTCAATCGCAGCCCGGTAAATGGCGTTGATAGGAGAACAATAAAAAATTCAGTCTGGGAGTTTTTGGATCGCACTGTGTGTCCTTTTAATCTCGATATATTTTCAGTATACGCAATCGAGTCAAAATTTGTTTTGTTATTCTCTCTATAATTTTGAAAGTCAAACGACATGTTGATTCAGTTCTTCGTATACAGGTTTATTAGAAACAATGACAGTTTACAATACAGCGAACATCACAAAAGAAAGAAAGACTGAAATACTTGAGCGTTTTTTTTTTTTCGGATCAAGCGCACACTTCCCAACTAAACCTAGCATAAGCTTGCGCAGTAGTGTAAATAATAAAAGAAGGAGAAATTAAATCAAATCAACGAAATTATAAGAAATTGAGAGTTAAAAAAGAAATAGATACAATTACAGGTTGCGTGAAAAGTTCGTGGAGTGAAACTGAAATAAAGAATATCAAATTCTAAAAATGATTTTATTCTTCAATATAGTCTCCATTAACTTCAATACACTTGGCCCAATACACTTGGCTCTCCAATAATTTTATTCCATCGCGGAAATGTGTTTCTGGAAGGTCTGCGAAATATGCCTCTACGGCTGCTGTAGCTTCTTCATTCGAAATGCTTTCCACGGAGGAATTGTTTCAGGTTTCGGAACAGATAGAAGTCGCTGGATGCCAAATCTGGCGAATACGGTGGATGATTAAGCAATTTGTACTTCAATTCATTGAATTTAGACATTGACAAAACACTTGTGTGAGTAGGTACGTTGTCTTGGTGAAAAATGATCTGTGTGTGCTGCAAACCAGGTCTTTTCTCACGAATTTTTACGTCCAATTGATCCAAATGTTACAATAATATTCAGAGTTAATTGTTTTACCTTTTTCCAGATAGTCAATTAACAAAATCCCTTTAGCATCTCAAAAAACTGATGCCAAAACTTTTTTTGCCGATCTTTCATGCTTTCTTTGCTTTGGAGATGAACATCCAGCTTCAGTCCACTGTAAACGTTCCTGTTTTAATTTAGGATCATGGTGATAGATCCAAGTCTCATCCATAGTTATAAAACGACGCACAAAATCGGTTTTATTCTTCTTAAAATGATCCAAATGACGCTGAGAAATTTGCTTTCGAGCGAGTTTTTGTTGAATTGTTAACGTATGCGGCACCACTTTTCCAAACACCTTTTTCATTTGTAATTCTTTATGCAAAATATGCTGTACCCGTTCATCTGAAATGTCTATGGTATGAGCAATTTCACGTGTAGTCACACTTGGATCTTCAGAAATAATAACATGTATTTGCTGAATGATTTTTGGTGTTGATGCGCTTTTTGGACGTCCACTGCGTGGATCATCTTCAATGCTTGTAAGACCACGTTGAAACTCAAGTGCCCATTTACAAACCATTGTTTTTGAAGGAGCAGATTCCCCTAACACATTTACCATCTCAGAATGAATTTACATTGCCTTTAAACCTTTTTTAACAAAGAACTCAATCACTGCACGCTGTTTCAAATTTTCCATTGCAAACAAATATACTAACACGTCAACTTCAATTGTCTTGTAAACATAGAAAGAATTGACAGATTGAAATGAAACCTAACCTAGGTTCATGTGGAGAGTGACTCTATATAACCGACTACAATTTATAATTCTACCGTTTATTTATAGATGCCGCTCCGCGAACTTTTCACGCAACCTGTATATCACAGACAAAATTGGTAGGAGCTACTTGTGTCCTTATGCTAATTAAAAAAAATATATTAACTTATCCAAATTTTTGGGAGACGCTAATATACCAAGTGACATTAAAATTATATTAATATTATAATTCTCGATTTAACGATATTATTATATACGACATTTTGGGAGACGGTAATACATCAAATGACATTAAAATTACATTAATATAATTTTCTATTTAACGATATAATTATTACATACGACATATGTTATATTAGACTTATATTGTCGAGAATAGCAGATTATAACTGACATTATTATTATTATTGACATAATTATAATTGACATAATTTTACTTATATTTATATTTGAAGGTTAGTAGTAAAATAAGGCGGGTTCTAACCCACTTTTTAAAATGAACTTTCAATAACCGGACTTTTTTTAATGAAATTTTTTTAAACCTGACCTTTTTAATGAAATCTTTTTGAACCTGATCTTTTCAATGAAATTTTTTTGAACCTGACCTTTTTAATGAAATCTTTTCGAACCTGACCTTTTTAATGAAATATAATTAATACCCCCCTCCCTATTTATTGATACCCCCCCATTGATACTCCCTATTGATACCCTCCCTCCTCCCCAGAATTGTTTGATTCTATGGGCAAGATGGCGAGCGGCCGTGACGTCACGCACATGTCCGGAGAAAGACGTACTAGGATGTAGGTAGACTCGAATCTAAGCCCCGCGGTTGCCATCGAACGCTCGAACCTCGTACATCACTGCCTCCTATTGCTAGTAGACGTCACGTTTACGTAGACGGGTAAGAGATGGCGACCGTGACGTCACGCACATGTCCAGAGAGAGAAACGTGCCGGGATATAGGTAGGGTCGAACCTGGGCCCCGCGATTACCATCGAACCTGGACCCCGCGATTACTATTGAACGTCTATCGAACGTCTCTCGAACGTTTATCGGACGTCTCTCGAACGTCTGTCGGACGTCTATCGGACGTCTATCGAACGTCTATCGAACGTCTATCGAACATCTATCGAAGGTCTCTCGAACGTCTAATAATCATCATACCGCACATAAAGAACTGTATTTTTATCAGACACAATTATCATAAAATTCTAAGAGGTGAAAGGGGATAAGCGTGTTGGAAGAAACATTTGTACATTTGAAATAATGTTTTATTAAGCGTCGTACAATTCTCTCCAAGACCACTAATTGAAAATGTTTAGTACATTCTGTAAGGCACAATTTTTCATATGATTATAGTAGATAAACTAGGGGGATTCTAACTCAAATTGCTAATTAATTATGCAAAAGCAATTAATTATTAATTAATATTTTTTAAGTAATACCCCCCCCAATTAATACCCTTAATTGACCCCCCTGTTAATTGATCCCCCTGTTTATTGATCCCCCCTCTTAATTGATCCCCTCTTTTAATTGTTACCCCCTCTTTATTGGTACTCTCCGGCTCCACCCCAGAATCTTTGATTCTATGAGCAAGATGGCGGCCGTGACGTCACGAGAGAAAAACGCGTCGGGCTGTAGGTAGACTTGAACCTGGACCCCGCGGGTTGCTATCGGACGCTCGAACCTCCTAGACCATTGCTGCCTGTTGCTAGTAGACGTCTAGTGAAGGTTCTTACAGTATGTGTGTGATAACGTCACGCATACGTCAAAAGAAAAAACATGGCGGCGGTATAGGCCAGACTCGAACCTGGGTCCCGAGGTTGCTATCGAGCGCTCGAACCTTCTAGACCACCGTCGCCTATTGCTAGTAAACGTCACGTTACGGGTAAGATGGCGACCGTGACGTCACGCATACGTCAAAAGAACAAACATGGCGGCGGTGTAGGTAGGGTCGAACCTGGGCCCCGCGATTACTATCGAACGTCTATCGGACGTCTCTCGAACGTCTATCGGACGTCTCTCGAACGTCTATCGGACGTCTCTCGAACGTCTATCGGACGTCTCTCTCGAACGTCTATCGGATGTCTCTCTCTCGAACCTCCTAGACCATTGTTACCTATTGCTAGTAGGCGCATAGTGAAGGTTCTTACAGTGTGTATGATGGCATCACGCATGCGTCAAAAGAAAAACAAAGTCGAAACTAGGCCAGACTCGGACCCCGGACCCTTTACTGTGCGATAATCCTACCACTTAGACCATCATAGGGTAGATTGGAAGGGAATACGAAACGTTCGTCGAAAGAGTATTTTACCATACCGACTTGCGCTGGGCACTATCCTCATCGTTCTGAGGAGGGGGAAAGGAAGTAAAATGGGAGACATATAGAATTAATTTATACACAATTTTATGTTTTAGAATATCATTTATTTGTTCACGGCTTCATACATTATATTTTTCACAGCGCATGCTAACAATTCACAATCAATGAGCGACTCGCGATCAAAGTCGCTGCTTTCTTGTATTGTTTTTGTTGCAGTATGTATATTAGTAATATAATTCTTCTTTTCACGAAGAATATTTACAAAAGAATTTTACACTTTTGAATTTTACACTAACTATACAGATATTTTCTCATAACCATCCATACATGTGATTGATACAATTTTCAAATGTAAATAATACATTTAACGTATCTGGTGTTACATATAAGCAATTATTAAAAATTGTGAGTTTCACAATTTGTGAGTTGTACATCTTACATGACGTTATTGTTAATTCTTCTATACGCAACGGGGGAGACGATGACTTATATAAATTGGCCTGCAGAAATCTTTGGATGTCAACACGTTGCCCCATTAGCGCATTCCAAGTTTTGATCGGCAATAGCAGTTGTTTGCCACGATTATCATCAATGACTATGTCTATGACGGGTTCAGCTCCTACGCTGATTCCGATATTCAAATATTTATAAGCAGTTGCAGTCAAAGCGTATCGGCGTCCTAAGATATGCATAGCAGGAGATCGTGGAACGCTGAAAAGACATAGAAAATTTACATGTTTGAATCTTGGAAAAAATTACTACGGATAAACTAAAAGAAACAGCATTATAACACTCACCTTTCGCACATTTTCTTGCTCGGTGGAGCCTCGTCCTCATGTTGAGCAGGCATGTAATAATTTGCGTGTTTAGCGTTCACTTCAGCACCGGCAGCATACATTTTTATTATGTAGACACACCCAAACTTTACTATGTAGACACACAACCGATGAATCTCGTGTTCACAGAGCGACTGAGAGACAGAGGTTTTTTTTCCGAAGCCTAATATTAAAGCTACTATAGGGCATCCCCTTCTCTTACTCTTCAGAGTTGTAGCGCATGCGCAGATATATTCCTCAAAACAGGAAAGTAAATGAGATGTAGATATCTTTGGTTAGACTCGGGATGGCATTAGAGATGTCGCTTCCGAACGACATCTTTTAATGATATCAGGGGAGAGGAGAGTGTCTTGACCATGGAGCGTTAGGTAGCTCAGTGGGTTTAGAGCAGCCCCCCTGCGAGAGACCCGAGTTTAATTCCCAGTCTAGCGACTCGCACTTACGCGATATTTTTTCTCTCTTCGGGACGAAATAAGAAGCAGGTCCCATCGTCTAGTTACGCCCTCCTTCTTTCACGGTCGTCATTTGACTCGCGCATATCCGAACGTGTTTTCTAACGGAGAGAATATAAAGTAAAGGATTCCAAACAGCCGAGTATTCTCTGTAGTTAATAAAGAAATGGAAGACTTCACTCAAACCGAACGAAAACTGTTGGAGCAATCTACTCGTCTGAATTCGCGAGAGGCTTACGACGCGTGGGTGCAAAAGTTTGACAAGTGTATCAGATGTTTGGAAGAACAAAGTCGAGCAAAACGACCGCGATTGTCGATTGGTGCCGCGCAATCAGTGGTGGCTCGTATTGCACGACTCGAGGGACTGAAAATTTCTGTGCAAGAACGCTTCATACACGTGGGTGCTGGACACACATCAAGAGATGCAGAATTGGTATGGAGAGAAATTGATACAGCGTTCGAAAGCCGCATATCAACCGGCGCAGTTATTAACGTGAACCATATCGGACCTCTTCGATTTCTCCAAGATGCGAAGAGTACAGTGCTCGAGCACGTGCGAAGTGCTATGGAAAAGCACGGCAATCTTAAGGTGAACACTGTGTTCAATGACGAGTTTATTTCAGGCGACAATCATGCATTCAAAAGCATTAACACGAGAAACAGTGAACTCTTTTCTGCTTTAGATTTGGATAAATGGTACGAGCAACGCGTCATCGAGCCTACCTTGGCATCTTTGGAAGAATTTCAAGAACGTGATAGTGGGTGGGCACTGCTACGCATACTTGATCTCACAGTCAATGTGAACAAATACAATCCACTGCATGCAGGGTGCAACATTGAGCTGCCTCGCGAAATAAAATTAAAGAAAGCCGTGATAAACGTACGAACTAAAGACAACGCATGTTTTGCATGGTCCGTGGTCGCGGCATTATATCCAGCTGAAAGAAATGAAGACCGGGAATCTTCGTACCCACATTACACCAAAATATTCAATCTTCAGGATATTGAATTTCCAATGACGTTTAAACAAATTACCAAGTTTGAACAGCTAAACAACATATCCATCAACGTATACACCACTCAAGATAAAAAGAAGCAAGAAGAAGCATGTACGATCGTTCCGATACGTCTCGCCAGTAAGAAGGAAAAGCATGTAAATTTGTTTATTGTGCATATTTGTTATATGTGCAAGATCCAATAGTGCAACATGGGACATTTCGTGTGAATCAAGAATGTTTCATGTCTTGTGGACATGCAACTGAGTAAGAAAAAATGCAAGAAGTATATATGCGATCGATAAGGAGATATTCACCATAAATATAACAAATATGAAATAAAAGAATAACTCGTAATATCCATTTCTTTTTAGTTGCTTGCATTATTTTTATTCCAACGAAAAACTGGAGAATCATATCATAGATTGCAACAAGTTGAATGACTGTGCAGTCATCCTGCCAACAGAGGCCAACAAGTGGCTCAGTTTTACTAATTACAGCAGAAGGGAACGGATTCCATTCGTGGTGTACGCTGACCTGGAATGCATTCTAGAGAAAATGCCAAACGAAGAAAAAAAATCGTATGTGTATCAGCATCATAAAGTACATAGTGTAGCTTATTATGTACGATGTTCCTACGATGAATCATTATCCGCATATCAGTGTCGTCGCGATCCGAATTGCATTTCGTGGTTCGTCGAGGAACTTAAACAATTGGGGCATCGTATAAAAGTTATTTTGTATAATAATACCACTATGAAAATTTTATCACAAGAACAGTGTGCAGCATTTTATAGCGCAACGCACTGTCGTATATGTGAAAAATCATTCGCGGTGGGGGATATACGCGTACACGATCATTGCCATTTAACCGGGCAATACAGGGGTCCTGCACATTCCAATTGTAATTTAAATTATACAGATTCCTATTATATTCCGATAGTCTTTCATAACTTATCAGATTACGACGCTCATTTTATTATCAAGGAAGTAGCCACCGCATTCGAAGGTCACGTCGATGTACTACCAATAACGAAAGAAAAATATATTTCATTTACCAAACATATTAAAGATACAACAAGTAAAACATCAGACTGGCGAAATCATATTAAATTGCGATTCATTGATTCGTACAAATTTCTCAGTACCAGTCTCGATAAATTAGCATCGTTTCTCACTGGAGACAAATTAAAAATTCTTCAATCCGAATTAAAAAACTTATCCAGCAAAGATTTTGATTTATTAACGCGAAAAGGTGTCTTTCCGTACGAATATGTGGATTGTAATGACAAGCTGCAGGATCAATGTTTGCCACCGCGCGAGTTATTCTACAGTTCGTTGACAGATGATATAGTATCTAAGCGCGATTACACGCACGCCGTAAATATATGGGAGCAGTTTTCTATTCAAACCTTAGATGAATATAGCGATTTGTACCTGAAGACTGATGTTTTGTTATTGGCTGATATTTTCGAAAATTTCCGCGATAGTTGTATCAAAAGTTACGGTCTAGATCCCGCGCATTATTATACACTGCCAGATTTCACGTGGGACACGATGTTAAAACATACAAAAATTAATTTTGAATTGTTCACAGATATTGATATGGTAATGTTTATCGAACGCGGTGGTATACGTGGTGGTCTGAGTCAGTGTTCCGGTAGATATGCAAAAGCCAATAACCAATACATGCAGTCTTACGACCCATCGAAGCCATCCTCATACCTCATGTACTTTGATATAAATAATTTGTATGGTTGGGCAATGTGTCAACCGTTACCATACGCTGAATTTAAGTGGGTTGATGATACGTCGAATTTTGATGTATCATCAATCCCACTAGATTCGCTCACAGGTTATATTTTCAAGGTTGATTTGGAGTATCCCCAACACCTACATGATGCACACGTAGATCTACCATTCTGTCCGACGCGAACGAAGCCCCAGAACAAAAGCCAAGAAAAACTCCTTGCGACTTTATATAATAAGCAGCGTTATGTTATTCAATATTGCAACCTGCAGCAATGCACACGCCATGGTCTTCGTATCGGAAAGATTCATCGCATACTCCAATTCACGCAATCTCCATGGCTACGCAACTACATAGAATTAAATACGCAGTTTCGAACGTATGCAACAAACGATTTTGAGAAAAATTTATACACATTGATGAACAACGCGGTATTCGGCAAAACAATGGAAAATGTTCGCAATCACGTCGATAAAACTTTTGACAAAATGGGATGGATGATACAGTGCAGAAGCAATGGTCGCAATGTCAAATTTTCATAGCCAGAGCATCTTTTCAGAAAATTTAATTGCCGTTGAATTGCGAAAACTCGAAGTGAAGTTCAACAAGTCGATCTATGCAGGTATGTGTATTCTCGACATATCTAAGACCTGCTTGTATGAATTTCACCATGAGTACATGTCACCTCTATATCGCGAGAAATGTAAAGTACTGTATACGGACATAGATAGTTTAATTTACCATATAATATCCGACGATGTGTATGAGCTTATGAAACGTGACATTGCTAGGTTTGATACGAGCGATTATTCTCAAAATAACATATACAGTATGCCGCTTAAGAACAAAAAAATTCCAGGGCTTATGAAAGATGAAAATAACGGAGCTATAATGACAGAATTCGTCGAGCTCAGAGCAAAAATGTATGTGCTGAAAGTAGAAGGTAAAAAGGATAATAAAAGGGCGAAGGGTGTTAAGAGGAATATTATAGCGCGAACAATCAATTTTAACGATTACACGTATTGTTTGAGAGAGGAAATTGAAACGAGTCAGCGTCAATCGTACATAAGATCCAAGTTGCATGAGGTATACACAATATTCGAAACGAAAACTGCTCTCAGTCCATACGATGATAAGCGATATATTGTGACTCGATAAATACATTACCATAGGAACATTATAGTATACCATTATAACGTTTATTTGTTTTATTGGCTATTTTACAATTAAGTATGTCATCAAATGTTCTAATAAAACTGTATTCATTTTTTTTTTACAATACATTATCTTTTTGTATCCATGAATTATGCGAATTGTCGAATCCCAGCCTTTTTACATATACCTTGCCACCTTGCTTGCGTAACACCTTTTCTACTAAGTATACATCTGGATTGGTGATACTATGTAGTTCGTGTTCGTAGAAACCCCCAGCGACAGGTTTCCCGCGCGAGTCTGCGAGTAGGTAAGTTGCAGGATTAGTTGTCTACACTTTGACGATTTTAAACACTTCGGTTGTCCAATTCGATGTATAGCTTTTTTCAAAGTTTTGAATGTTTGCTGACACGTACCGGATCACCCACTTTGAATTTCGCAGGTGCTGCAATCTTTATGTTGCTGTAGACTGTGTTTAAGAGCTTATTAGCAATCGCAGGTGTCACATCGATAGGACGCATGCCGATAGTTCAATGTTTTCGCGTGTTGTATTCAGCGACGAGGCGCGGTAACGAATCGATCCATTTGTAAGTTCCGTTGAACGTAAACATTTTCCACATGTCGTTCTTTAACGTGCGGTTGAATCGTTCCACAACAGATGCCTTTATTACTGAATAAGTCGAATAATGATTGACACCGTGTTTCTTCACAAGACTCTGCAACTTTGTATTGTAAAACTCCTTTCCCTGATCAGTTTGCAAGTTCTTCGGACATCTTCCATCCGTTCGAATTATCTTTGCGAATGCCTTAGCTACCTCCTTTCCGCTTTTGCTCTTTAACGGCACGGCCCATGCATGCTTGCTCAGTACATCGATAATGGTGAGTATGTAGTGGTGGCCTCAATTGAATCGTGAGTAAGGACGCATTTCCACCACATCGGCCTGCCAAAGATCATCGTATCCACGTACAATGACGCGTCTACGAGGAAAATTTCGTCTCGCTGGGGCGTGTAATTCTTTCACTAGTTGTTGTTTGTCGGAATGTTTCTTCTCATCATTTTTCCTCGTTACTCGCCGAGTCATTTTCCCATCATGCGTGAGGCTTTGTCGCTCTGCACCGGCAGAAAACAGCTAAAATAGTTTCGATGAATTGCTTTTCTTCTTTTTGTTAAATTTTGACAATTGCTTCTCCGTTGCAGCTCGTGATGATCCGTCTCCTGCTTATGTCGATACTATACGTCAATTTAACTGTAATATTTTACTTTTATATTTTCCGCGATTTCTTTATCTCTGAACCTGTCCAGTCTAAAATTCGTTCTATGTTCTCATGAATGCTATTTATGCTCTGTATGTTTTTCTTCCGGTAGTCTTCCAGCCAATCCTTCAATTTTTTACATTCTCATCTACATATTGCTTCGTCTCAACGTTACTTTCATGCAGTGGAAGCTTTACAGCATTTATATTCTCATCAATATACTGCTTCTTCTCAACGTTACTCTCATGCAACAGAAGTTTTATAGACTTTGTACTCTCATCCACATAATATTTATGCGCAGCGTCATTGAAGGCTTCCGACTGCGGTACATTATGTATCGCATACATTTTTGCATCGAAACATTTGCCATCAAAGCCTTTACTATTAGCAGCTAGACAAAGGGCATTTTTATGTACGTATCGTTTGATTGCAACGTTGTTTAAATGATATCTCACACCTGCAACACATTCTTCCACGTATCGTTTAGTTGCAACATCATTGTCGGCTTCAGATTGCGCTATATGTTTTATCTTGCGCGACTTTGTGTCAAAAACTTTGGCAGGGTTTAAATAAAGAACATTTTCATGTATGTAATTTTCAACGTGTTCATTCCATTAATGCGCTCGATCAGTATTCGCACCATTGCTCTCCAAACTTATTCATCGACATTTCGGAGCAGGTTGTACCAACTGACAGACTCGTTTCAATGCCACGCTGCTTAATTTATAATGAGACCAGCTTCGTGGATACTTCGATAATCGATAAAATTTCGTGCTCGTGCGAGTTATTGCCAGCTTGGTGCGAAGCGTCAAGCAATCGCAGACGATCCACCAGCTCGTTTGGATCATCCCAATGCACGTAATCTATATTGCTGTCATTTAAGGTCATAGTTTGCGATGCGTATAAACCTTTTCCTCCCACATTATTGCTCGACGTATCTGATACTAGGGGCGCGATTATATGTTTATATTTGTGTCCCTTGTTACCGAGTATAGGATTTTTGCGGGGTACCCGCGTCTGTGAAGTATTTGTCGCCAATAGTATATTTATGTTTTTTGCATATCAGCTTCGGTGTACACAGAATCGTGAGGGATTCTTTTGAATATTAGTAAAGACCGGGTGTTCCAATGTATCCTGTTTCGCCTATGATTATATTATTCGTCTCTGTCCACATCGATACGTTTATCACCGAGCGTCGCTCCATTGTTACTAAGACATACACCGTAAACATAATCTATGGTGTTATCTTTTCCACTTCTGTTTGCACAGCTCCCTATATTTTTGACCCAACGGACCAAAATGATCATGTAAAATTTGTTGTCTTTGTACGTTCGCAACTGACGCCTAACGGATGTCACTAACCGGTTCATCGGGGGTTTCGGAAACATTCTGCATGCATCATCATCATCAGTGAGTAGATTGTCGATCGGTGAAGGTTCATGTGACATTCATGTAGTTTTTCATATTGTTAAGAGCA